>NC_036868.1:27801107-27832606 GCF_002910315.2 Salvelinus sp. IW2-2015 | reverse complement strand
AGTGTCTTGCTAGGACATAGAAACTGTCCCTTACCGGTTCTCTGGTCTGATGAGTGCACAGGCTCGAGGTGCCTATGTTGTGATCTCTCTGTGTGTCTGGATCTGTAGTGAGGGGGTTTCCTCAGGAGTTAACTAGAGTGGTTTCTGGCGTAATCATGGCCACTCAGGTTTTTAATGATATTTTCATTGATAGAACTCGACACAGATATCATTTTATTCCCGTGTGGCGAGGGGTCCACTAGTGTTTCTGCCGAGACAATAGAACACTCCGAAGGACACACATAGCGAGACAGACACTTATTGTCAACGATACATAGTAATCTCTTCTTATTCAGTAATATTTCTCTTGTGATGGCATTTGTCTGCTATATGTCTCTGTGTTACATGTCCTTTGTCAGATATCGTGATGGTTGGTAATGGGCGATAAAAGCTAGGGTTATTGAGCCTGATGCACACGCTCAGATCACTATCTGTATCAGCGACTAGTACTCTAATATCCGGTGGTATTATCTTTTTATTTTGTTATCGGGTGGAGTCGTTCAAGCACAGACGTTTACAGCTAGTCTTGTGGAAGCTGTCAGCCAACTACACAACAGCCATCTACTGCAGCACATAGCACACACCCACACACACACACTACATCACACCTATCACTTACACATCATCTCACGAGCTACAATGACAGCTATCTTACACATCACTATTCTCTTCATACATCCACAGCTGACAACAACACACAGGCTACGCCATCCACACGGACATCGTTAGAGCTGGAACATGCCGTAATGTTGGCGTTGATCGGTTAAGTTATTATTTTATGTGTTCGTTGTGGGTCTAACCTCTCTTGTTCTAGTTCTCTTACCAATTTTGTTATAGTGGTGAGTCAAGCTTGGAGGTGACAATACAAATATAAAATAAAATGTATTCGTGCACATGCACTGAATACAACAGGTATAGCATTAACCTTTGATGCTTGCTAACCAGAGCCCTTCCCAACGATGCGGATTAAACAATTAATATTAGTTTTTAAATAGTAACACAAGAAGAATAAATACATATACAGTGGCAAGAAAAAAGTATGTGAACCCTTTGGAAATGCCTGATTTCTGCATAAAGTTTGATCTTATAAATGTGGATCTGTTCTTCATCTAGGCCACAACAATAGACAAACACAGTCTGCTAAACCAATAACACACAAAACAATTAACATTTCATGTCTTTTAGTTATCATCCACTGTGTAAACATTCACAGCGCAGGTGGGAGAAAGTATGTGAACCCTTGGGATTTAGAATAACTGGTTTGACCCTCCTTTGGCAGCAATAACCTCAACCAAACGTTTTCTGTTAGTTTCGGATCAGACCTGCACAACGGTCAGGAGGAATTTTGGACCTTCCTGCTTTACAAAACTGTTTCAGTTCAGCAATATTCTCAGGATGTCTGGTGTGAACCGCCTCTGAGAGTCATGGCACAGCATTCTCATATGGGTTGGGTCAGGACTGAATGGCCACTACAGAAGGCGTATTTTCTTCTGTTCAAGCCATTCTGTTGTTGATTTACTTCTGTGTTTTGGTTCGATTTTCCTGTTCAATACCTAACTTCGTTGAGCTTCAATTGTGTGAACAGATAGCCTTACATTCATTCTCCTGGCACAAAATGTCTTTGAGAAAACTTGGAATCATTTTTCCGGCCCGAGTGATAGCAAGCTGTCTCGCACCTGAGGCCAGCAAGCAAGCCCCAAACGCATGATGCTCCTCCACCATACTTTACAGTTGAGATGAGGTTTTGTGATTTGGTGTGCTGGTGCCTTTTTTTCTCCACACATATGTTGTGTTGTGTGTTCCTTCCAAACAACTCAACTGGAGTTCATCGTCCACAGAATATTTGGCCAGTAGCGCTGTGGAACATTCCAGGGCACTTTTGCAAACTTCAGGACGGTGCAGCAATGGGTTTCATGGCGTGGTGGTCCGCCCATGAAACACCATTCTTGTTTAGTGTTTACGTATCGTAGACTCGTCAACAGAGATTGTTATTATTCCAGAGATTCTGTAAGTCTTTAGAGCTGATCTCGCTAGGATTCTTCTTAACCTCATTGAGATTCTGCGCTGTGCTCTTGCAGGATGTCTGTCTAGGCGGCCACTTCTAGAGAGAGTAACAACAGTGCTGAACTTTCTCCATTTATAGACAATTTGTCTTACCATGGACGTATGAACATCAAGGTTTTTAGAGATACTTTTGTAAACCCTTTCCAGGATTATGCAAGTCAACAATTTAAAATCTTAGGTCTTCTGAGATCTCTTTTGTTCTCTTTTTGTGTTCGGGCATGGTTTCACATCATGCACTTTGTGTGAATAATAATCTCAATGTTTGTTGTGTGTTTTACAGGCAACAGCTCGTACTAAACATCTCCAATCTCGTATCATGATTGGACTCTCAGGTTAGTTGACTCCTGACTCCACTTAGCTTTTGGAAAAGTCATTAGCCTAGGGGTTCACATACTTTTTCCAACCTACACTGTGAATGTTTAAATGATGTTTCAATATAGACAAGAAAATCACAATAATATGCATGTTATTAGTTAAGCACACTATATTGTCTATTGTTGTGACTTAGATGAAGATCAGATCAAATTTGATGACCAATTTATTTAGAAATCCAGGTATTTCCAAAGGGCTCACATACTTTTTCTTGCCACTGTATATACAGGGAGTAACAGTACAAGCGATGTGCAGGGGTACGAGGTATTTGAGGTAGATATGTACTGTAAGGCAGGGTGAAGTGAATAGTAATAGATAATAATACGAGTAAAATGTGTGTGTGTGTGTGTGTGTGTGTGTGTGTGTTATGTGTCTGTCTCTCTCTGTGTTTGTGTTGTGTGTGGGTGGTGTGTGTTGTGTGTGTGTGTGTGTGTGTGGTGTGTGTGTGGTGTGTGTGTGTGTGTGGTGTGGTGTTGTGTGTGTGTGTGCTTGTGGTGTGTGAGAGAGAGTGTCAGTGTAGTGTGTGTGAGTGTGTATGTAGTGTGTATATACTGTATAGTATTGTGAGTGTGCAAAGCCGGTGTAAGATAGGGTCAGTGCAGATAGTCTGGGTAACCATTCAGTAACTATTAAGCAATCTTATGACTTGGGGGGATAGAAGCTGTTTTGGCGCATGTTGGTCAGAGAGCCGATGCTCCGGTACCGTTTGCCGGAGGGTAGCAGAGTAAACAGTCTATGGCTTGGATGCTGGAGTCTTTGGCAATTTTTTTAGGCCTTCCTTTGACACCACCTGATATAGAGGTCAAGGATGGCAGGGAGCTCGGCCCCAGTGATGTACTGAGCTGTCTACACCACCCTCTGTAGCGTTTTGCGGTCAAGGGTGGTGCATTTGCTATACCAAGTGGTGATGCAGCCAGTCAAGATGCTCTCGATGGTGCAGCTGTAGAACGTTTTGAGGATCCGAGGGCCCATGCAAAATCTGTTCAACCTCCTGAGGGGGAAGAAGCGCTTTCATGCACTCTTCACGACTATGCAGGTGTGAGTTGACAATGTAAAGTCCTTAGTGAAATGGATACCAAGGAACGTGAAGCTCTCGACCYGCTCCACTACAGCCTTGTCGATATGGATGGGGGGCGTGCGCTCCCCTCTTTCTACTGTAGTCCACAATCAGGTCTTTGGTCTTACTGACATTGAGGAAAAGGTTGTTGTCATGGCACAACACTGCCAAGTTTATGACCTCCACCCAGTAGGCTGTCTCATTGCCGCAGATGAACAGCCCTGCCACCGMCGTGTCGTCGGCAGACTTGYTGATGGTGTTGGAGTCGTGCGTGGCCACGCGCTCGTGAGTGAACAGGGAGTACAGGAGGGGACTAAGCACACAACATGAGGGACGGCGTGGCGGAGGGGTTGTTGCCTACCCTCACCACCTGGGGCCGTCCCGTCYGGAAGTCCAGGATCCAGTTACAGAGGYAGGTGTTCAGTCCCAGGGTCCCCAGCTTGGTGAGGAGCTTGGAGGGGGGACTATGGTGTTGAACGCTGAGCTGTAGTCTATGGACAGAAATCTCACATAGTTATTTRKCTTCTTGTCRAGGTGGGAGAGGGCAGTGTGTGAAGTGCAATTGATATTGTGTCCTCTGTGGATCTGTTGGTCAGTATACGAATTGGAGTGGGTCCAGGATGTCTGGGATGGTGGTGTTGGTGTGTGTCATGACCAGCCTTTCAAAGCACTTCATTTCAGATGTGAGTGCTACATGGCTGTAGTAATGTAGGCAGGTTACCTTGGAGCTCTTCGGAACAGGGACAATGGTGGTCAGTTTGAAACATGTTGGGATTACATACTGGGACYAGGAGAGATTGAAAATGTCAGTGAAGACACTTGCCAGCTGATCTGGGCATGCATTGAGAACGTGCCCTGGTATTCCGTCTGGCCCGGCGGCCTTGCGAGTGTTAAAATGTTTAAAACTTTGACTCACATCGGCCACGGAGAAAAGCTTCAGTATAATTCAATAGAGTCCAAATGTGAAGCCTAGCATTTATAGGTAGCATTTCTCAGAGTGTATATATACACTAAGATCTGTGGTCCTATGGAGCTGCTCTGCTGTTTTTTCCCTTGGGAAACCAGGTGTGTGCACTCTGTGCAATCAGMGAGTGATGTGTGTATGGTCTCACCAGGGCATGAGTCTGCCTATCCTGGTCCACCTGCTCTTGGTGATGAAGAAGCCGACAACAGGGTCGGTCATGGCTCCCCACGCCTTCCCTATGAACAGAACCATGGAGGCCTGGAAAGGGTTGATCTGAGGAGGAGTTAACAGAGGAATTAGAAGACACAGAGAGAAGGAAAAGGAGGGAAAGAAGGAAAAAGAGTGAGAGAGAGTGAGAGAGAGAGATAGAGAAAAAAAATAGGAAGAGATAAAGAGAGGGACACACACAGATGTGTTACCTGGGCGACATCCAGCAGGTAGATTTGGAGGAAGAACGCCGTAGCGCTGCCGGCCACCTGATTGGGCGCTCCTCCGATGGCGAAACACAGTTTACTGCAGAAAGACAGCCTCTGGTCCAGCACAGTCTACGGACGGGCCGAAAAATATCTGAGAGTTACAAGTCAGTTAGGCCTATCACTCACACATTTCATGAAGTGCATTATCCGAGAAAAAGTCAAATAAATGATATGCAAAGCCTATGAGATACAGTTGACTACTCTGCCTTTCTTTACCGTGTAAAGACAATAATTATGTTTGTTAGCCATGGCTATGTAGCCTAAATATTAGCCTCAGATAAGATACAAGCAGGAAACAAATCTGAAGGTGGAAGCTATCTTTGTGGATAAGGAATACAGATTTTGTAGCAGAATGAGTCTGTGACAGCAGGACGRTGGATTTATGACGTCCCCAAAAAATTCTGAACCACAGAACTGGAGATAGAATTCCCATCTTTAGAATTCTAATTTCAGAAATATATTGTCCACTGTGATGTCAGAGACATCCCTGAGCMKRATTCAGATGACAGTCGATACAGACGTATGACCTTATGTCATAGACCATGACTAACTTCCTTGTCCAAATAGTATATGAAATATATGTCCAAATATGACTTGCGACATTGTTGAGACAAGCACTATCCATGAGATAGAAGGGTAATACTTTATTTGGATAGTCCCAAGTAGATGMTCWGTAGATGTTTAATAACGGTCAACAACATTTCAACTAACTATCGACTAACCCTAACACTTATGATCAGGGGATGATCAGAGATGCTTCCATCCTTACACATGAAATAGCAGAAAAACCACCAGGCTCCTGGAATGCCCAATATTTACGACTGTTATGAACATCTCAGAGACAGACACGGAAACACACACGGCACGGACCAAAATACAGCAGCTTCTGATTAAATGTCTTACCTTCTGTCTCTCTCTCTCTCTATATGTATATACAGTATATATATATATATATCTTTCTCTCGCTCTCTCTCAATTCAATTTCAATCTAAGGGCTTTATTGGCATGGGAAACATATGGTAACATTGCCAAAGCAAGTGAAATAGAAAATGAACCAAAGTAAAATAAACAATAAAAACTTAACTGTAAACATTACACTCACAACAAGTTCCAAAAGTCATGTTATGTCTATATACAGTCTCTCTCTCTCTCTCTCTCTCTCTCTCTCTCTCTCTGCTCTCTCTCTCTCTCTCTCTCTCTCTCTCTCTCTCTCTCTCTTCTCTCTCTCTCTCTCTCTCTCTCTCTCTCTCTCTCTCTCTCTCTCTCTCTCTCTCTCTCTCTCTCTCTCTCCTCTTCTCTCTCTCTCTCTCTCTCTCTCTCTCTCCTCTCTCTCTCTCTCTCTCTCTCTCTCTCTGCTCTCTCTCTCTCTCTTTCTCTCTCTCTCTCTACACCTCTACCTCTCTACACACCTCTACCTCTACCTCTAACCTCTACCGCTACCTCTACCTCTACCTCTACCTCTACCTCTACCTCTACCTCTCTCAATTCATTCAATTCAATGGGCCTTTATTGGCATGGGAAACATGTGTTAACATTGCCAAAGCAAGTGAGGTAGATATTATACAAAAGTGAAATAAACAATACAAATTAACAGTAAACATTACACATACAGAAGTTTCAAAACAATAAAGACATTACAAATGTTATATTATATATATACAGTGTTTCTCTCTCTCTCTCTCTCTCTCTACCTCTCTCTCTCTCTCCTTCTCTCCTTTCTTTTTTCTCTTCCCCCATCTCTCTCCACACTCTCTCTCTCTAAACGTTGTTGTTTCCATACATTACAGTTATGGGCGGGTTACCTCGCCGCCCACAGCTATAGGCCTTTCAGGCTTTATGAAAGAAAGATATCACCAAAACAACTACAGACCAACCACAGAGTCCAAAGGCCTTCAACACACTGTCATTATCTGGCTGACTTTAATTTATCTTCCTCTTTCTTCTCCTCAAGAAAACATTGATGGTTTCTAGAATGATACTTCTAGAAGGGGGCTGTGTAATTATTCTCTCAGTCTCTACTTAGTCTCTACTCCCTCCACTCGTCCTCACTGCAGTTAGCGCTAAATGGYAAGACAAGACAAGTCTTTGGTTCCTATGGAAAATACTGGTTAACTGATGCAGGGTCTTAATATCCCAATGGTCTGTGCCAGATCAGTGATGTCTTGGTTCAACATCAAGTGTATCGATGACGTTAACCCTCATCTGCAATACAGCTATGTAGTTGGACTCGCCGTCACTGTTTGTATCCGCATAACATACTCCACACTGAGGGGGTAAAACCAGAAAAGAGAGCTACACTRTTGGAAAAAAGGGTTCCAAAAGGGTTCTGCGGCTATCCCTATAGGATGACCCTTTTTGGTTCCAAGTAGAACCATTTTTTGTTCCAGGTAAAACTGTTTAGGGTTCCATGTAGAACCCTCTGTGGAAAGGGTTCTACATGGAACCTAAAAGGGTTCTACTTGGAAKCAAATGGGGTTATTCAAACGGTTCTCCAATGGGGACAGCCAAAGAASCCTTTTTGGTTGTAGCTAGCACCTTTTTTTCTAAGAGTGTACCGTAAAGAGGTCATATCGTTTTAGGCTCTCTCTTTGTACAAGAAAGTTAAATAGTCCACAGGTCATCAAACAAGGATTTATCTGTCTTAACTTCATACCAGATAGTCAGGGCCTGATAGCATTCATTAGTGGCACTTGCCTAGCTCTACCTATACACACATAGACACAGAGAGAGAGAGTCTGACTACAGTCTTATTTACTGAGCTCTTATCACTGAAGACGTAAACAGGATATCCCTCCGCTGTCTGAACACACGTTATCTAGCTTCCTATAACCGCACACACACGCACGCACGCACACACACACACACGCACGCGCGTGCACGCACGCACGTACACACACACGCGCAAACACACGCACGCACGCACGCACACACACACACACACACACACACACAAAAGCACCTCAGAGAGAACAGACCATCAGCAAACTGTGGCCCTGGGAAAATGGGGCAAATTCCCAAAGTAAATGACTTTGTTAATGATGATGAAGTGGGGAAAAAGCGACTCTGGCTACGTGCCTTTATGTTTTTAAAGAGGATCTTAGTTATTAGCTGACTGTGACGCACACAGAGGATGAGTAGGGAATAGTGAATATGTTTGATTGCTTTTCCCACTTCTGTCAGCATTCACAGATTGAGTGTGTGTACTGTATGCGTGTGATAGATAAAGCTGGTTGTATAAAGAAATAAAGCTGGTTTAGAGCTTTACATAAAGGTTTACAGGCAGTAGAATTTCCTCATACAATTTGACATCAGACTTAAAAGGCAGATTTTATGGTTTGTGTGTTGTGTGTATGTGTGTGTGTGTGGGTGTGTGTGGTGTGTGTGTGTGTTGTGGTGTGTGTGTGTGTGTGTGTGTGTGTGGTGTGTGTGTGTGTGTGTGTGTGTGTGTGTGTTGTGTGTTGAGGGGGCCTGGCTGAAGCTGAGGACTCACTGTGGACAGTGACTCGTTAGGGCAGGGATCATCAACTAGAAATAATTGCAAATAATTTGTTTAACTGCAAATTGACCGCAAGAAGCCCAAACAGATATAATATTTGACTAAAACAATCATTTCAAACCTTGCTTACATTTGTATATACGATTACATATCTCTCTATTATGTGTGGGAATACCTGGGAACAGATTTCCAAAATTAGAATCACTTGGTGCTCATTTCCTGGTGTTTGTACAGTCTTTTATGTCCAACAATTTTAAAAAACACCCGCGGGGGCCGCCATTTGGGGAACCCTGCATTAGGGGCTTTAGTCTCCTATGTTTCAGCCTCTGCTTCAGCTGCTTTACCATGTATAATTCACCCAGGTCACACACATATCAGTCGTAAGGGCCATGCTGTACACACACAGCTCCTCCACACTCACATGAACACACACACACACACACACACACACACACACACACACACACACAGCTCAAGGTCACGCTGCATCCATTCTTTCAGAAAAACGATGTGAATATTACATCACTTTCCTTCAATGGCTACACACTGAATTAGGACAGCATTAAACCCATTGCGGAGCAATAAGAACAGCCAGACAATATTGAATTCCCGGCAGTGAATGAGCCAGTGTGAATCTAAACATAGAAGACGATGTAGAGTACTTATTTTTGTCCGCATCAATGCACTGGAGGTATAATGAAACACAATAAGCTACATCTGCATTATAATGAACTAGTGGTATAGTAAAATAAAGGTTTGGCTCCCCGTCTGTCATTGCCTTGCGCCCCTGGGCATGTGTGCTGGAATACCATCAATAAGTAAGCATTCCATTTACTCACACGAGTACACGGCTTCACATATTTTCACTGGCACACACACACACTGCATTCTTTCACAGGAATGTCTCTTTCTGACATTCAGGCCGTCTTACTGGTACCCAAAAGCACTCAGGGTGAGCTTACACCAATATCATCCATCCAACAGAGAGAGAAACGTCCTCTATGTCTGGTCCTAAGCTGTAAGTAGTATTATCACAATCCAACTGATGTTCAATGTAATTAACTAACTCCCTGCTCTCAATCTCTCAAATATCCAGGCATGGTATAACAGCATGACAGAAACTGAAAAACCAAAGGAACATAAATGTCCCTGAGATATCGGTCCAGGGGTAAACTAACCAACTGATTCACAAAATAAAAGCAGTGTTTCCTTACCTGGTGGGGGGGCTTGTTGAAAGCTGGCTCTGGGGGCTTGAAGAGTTTGCCTGCTGGGGTATCGGGTACCCTCTCTCCCTTCGCCATGGCTGGCTCCTGAGCGTGCCTGAGCGTTTGTATGTGAATGTGAGTGAATGTGTGTCTCTCTGAGTCGGAAAGTGTGTGCGTCTGAGTGTGAGTGTACGTATGTGTGTGTGTGGCTCTACGTGACGGCCGGGGATGAGCTGGTGTTCCTGTGTGTGTCAGGAGGACGTGAGGCTGCTCAACTCTGCCGCCACTCACATGCTGCCCTGTGTTCAGTGCTCAGGGGCTGGAACTGAGCCAGAGAGGGAAGGGCAGTTAGGCAGACAGTTCCACACATACTGTAAACACACACATAACCATCCCCTTCACACTCAGATCTCCCCTATTTATCACCCTGATCTCTATTTCACATGCATTTACGTCAACCAGCAATGCCACATCACATTAATACATCTAATTAAGAGATGCGATGTCTCCATGTATCATTATTAAAAGAGGATAAAGAAAGCGTGACACCCTAGATTGGGAGGCAAAACACATGGAAATATGATTGCAAATATTCCGTATTTTTGTTTACGAGTGAGGCTKTCTCAGAATCAGAATCACCTTTATTCGCCAAATACATTTGCATGTACCAGGAATTTGACGTGGTGAAATGGTGCTGCCACAAACGGAATCTACAGAATCTAACCAACACATATAACAAACAGTAATTTCTTACTATATCATAGCAGTTTTGCCATAAGTGAACACATCCCMTACAACCTCAAAGCTCTGTCATTATCTCAGTCACATCCCATGTAAACAACAAGCAAGAACGCAATAATAGAAAGAGAAGGCCGTATTGGCTTTACCTGAGTGATGCTGAGACAAGAGAASAGTAGAGGCACTCAGTGGACGGCAGGCTCAGAGAGATACAGGGAGAGAGTCACACGCAGGCAGATTCCAGCAGTAGAGCAGAAGGAGACTGCGGTGTTTGACAGACAGTGCTGTTCCACTTCATTCACCGGGACATGCGCCTCCAGTGGTCAACAGATAATAACATTGACATTATAGTCATTACAGGGTTATAATAACATACAGTACCACCTACTCATTCAAGGGTTTTTCTTTATTTTCAATATTTTCTACATCGTAGAATAATAATGAAGACATCAAAACTATCAAATAACACATATGGTATCATGTAGTAACCAATAAAGTGTTAAACAAATCAAAATATACTTTCTATTTTAGATTCTTCAAAGAAGACACCCTTTGCCTTGATGGCAGCTTTCCACACTCTTGGCATTCTCTCAACCAGCTTCATGAGGTAGTCACCTGGAATGCTTTTCCAACAGTCTTGAAGGAGTTCCCACATATGCTGAGCACTTGTTGGCTGCTTTTCCTACAGTCTGCGGTCCAACTCATCCCAAACCATCTCAATTGGGTTGAGGTCGGGTYATTGTGGAGGCCAGGTCATCTGATACAGCACTCCATCACTCTCTTTCTTGGTCAAATAGCCCTTACACAGACTGGCCGTGTCGTTGTCCTGTTGAAAAAAAAATTATAGTCCCACTAAGCGCAAGCCAGATAGAATGGCGTATCGCTGTAGAATGCTGTGGCAGCCATGCTGGTTAAGTGTGCCTTGAATTCTAAAATAATCACTGACAGTGTCACCAGCAAAGGACTCCCACACCATCACACCTCCTCCTCCCTGCTTCACGGTGGGAACCACACATGCGGAGATCATACGTTCATCTAGTCTGCGTCTCACAAAGACACGGCAGGTTGGAACCAAAAATCTCAAATTTGGACTCATCAGACTAATGGACAGATTTCCACCTGTCTAATGTCTATTGCACGTGTTTCTTGGCCCAAGCAAGTCTATTCTTCTTTTTGGTGTCCTTTAGTAGTGGTTTCTTTGCAGCAATTCGACCATGAAGGCCTGATTCACGCAGCCTCCTCTGAACAGTTGATGTTGAGATGTGTCTGTTACTTGAACTCTGTGAAGCGTTTATTTGGGCTGCAATGTGAGGTGTAGTTAATTGCAGATTTCTGAGGATGGTAACTCTAATGAACTTATCCTCTGCAGCAGAGGTAACTCTGGGTCTTCCTTTAATGTGGTATTCCACATGAGAGCCAGTTTCATCACAGCGATTGATGGTTTTCGCGACTGCACTTGAAGAAACTTTCAAAGTTCTTGAAATGTTCCGCATTGACTAACCTTCATGTCTTAAAGTAGTGATGGACATCGTTTTCTCTTTGCTAATTTGAGCTGTTCTTGACATAATATGGACTTGGTCTTTTACCAATAGGGCTATTTCGTATACACCCCTTACCTTGTCACAACAAAGACTGATTGGATCAATGCATTAAGAAGGAAAAAATTCCACAAATTAACTTTTAACAAGGCACACCTGTTAATTGAAATGCATTCCAGGTGGATACTTCATGAAGCTGGTGAGAAAAAGGCCAAGAGTGTGAAAAGCTGTCATCAAGCCAAAGGGCTATAGTTGAAGAATCTCAAATATAAAAATATTTAGATTTTTGTTTCACTTTTTTTGGTTACTACTATTATCCATATGTGTTATTTTATAGTTTTTTCAGAATGCAGAAAAATTGTAAATAAAGAAAAACCCTGGAATGAGCAAGTGTGTCCAAACTTTGACTCGTACTTTGGCATATTTCTAATTATCAGCCACCGTGAAAAACTATGCACTTAAGATGATCAATAAACATTATTTGACCTTACATTTTGAGGCAGTGGAACTTCAGCCTACAGGCGACAGTATGTTTAAAACAAGTTTTAATTTCAGTCTACAGATTTGAGCAAAAATGTGTCTGCATTAGTCTGCAGAGGTCACAATTATGAGATCTGAGAAAAAACGATGGTATCGTCAGACTTCTCGTTRTCTCTCTCTCTCTCAGCCTACGTGGCTGCGATGTAGGTTTAAATTGCACGCACAAACACACCAGAGACCGTGACACACAGACACACACTTTATACAGGTTATAGGCCTAAATCTGGGCACGTTTAATTATAAACTATTATGATTGTCACCAAATAGGCAATTGACAGGTGCATAGTTAGAACAATCCCATACCAACCAGTTTTAAAATGTTGTGTTCTAATATATCCAATGCTTTTTATATTGTTAAAGGGTTAATCTCACTCACGAGTGTTTGTTCAACGATTCATTCAGCGCACAACCTGTCCCACAGAAGACCGGTCGTTTCTCTTCTCCTCTCTCCTCTTCGCTGCATCCCTTCTTTCACAACAAGGCGTCAAACCGCTAACCGCCGAGCAGTCAACTAACCTGCATTCTCTCAGATACGTTGCCAGCAACCGGGGCACAGATAACTGAAAAGGAGAACCCAGCCAAACCCTTAAGATTTCCTCACACATTCCAAACATTCAGTCCGCTCTTGCCTGCAGAATTACTGCCTCTAAAATATATCAGCATCGGGAAATCAAGCATATGAACGCATTACTCCGTATATGTTTCAGATAATGCTAAATAACGCGTGAAGAGGAATGTGCAACTAACATTTCTGTAGCGGATCAYGTAAAAAGACAGTTTGGAAAATATAAAATGGGACTTAAAGTCAGGTAATTGCAGGCACGCGTAGTGCTATTAAATATGTCGCGGATGGGAAATGTGTCCCCTTTTACAACAGGACCCCGCTGGCTGTCTGCCTGGCAGACCCATGGTAGCCTAAAGAAAATACCTGTCTAGTTCTATMGGTTTTCCAGCTGTGCAGTAGGTTTCACATCGACTCTCCTCGTGTCCTGCTCTTTCTTATGTCTCGTGTTCCCTCCGTGTGGCTTTAAATATCGAAGACAATGGCATTGAAACCCTCTACAGCAATGCCCGCGTCCCGTGGAAATCCAATTAGCTGTAATGCATTTTTATTTTATTTTTTATTTCACCTTTATTTAACTAGGCAAGTCAGATAAGAACAAATTCTTATTTACAATGACGGCCTAGCTAAAGGCTAAAGGCCTCCTGCGGGGACGGGGGCTGGGATTAATATACAGTATATATATATATATATATAGGACAAAATACACATCAAGACAAGAGAGACACCACAACTGTAAGGTTCTGAATTAATTTTCTTGTTCTGTTTCGTTGTGTTCTTGAACGTAGACCCTTTTCTTTGTGTTCTTGAACGTAGCCCTGTCTCTCATGTTTGTTCATTGATTTCAACAGTGTTAGTTACTCACCTGGTCTCATCAGCTCCTTATATAGTTCAGTTCATTCTGTTTGTGCCTTTGTGAAGTATTGTTCATTTTGACTCTACTAAGCCTTTTCCCAGCTCGTTTGTGAGAACCAGTTCTAGCCTTCAGTCCTAGGTGAAATAAACACCTGCCGCGAATCTACACCTCATTACAAAAACACTACATAGAGACCTAAGACAACAACATAGCATGGCAGCAACACAGCATGGTAGCAACACAACATGACAACAACATGACAGCAGCACAAAACATGGTACAAACATTATTGGGCACAGACAACAGCACAAAGGGCAAGAAGGTAGAGACAACAATGCATCACATGAAGCAGCCACAACTGTCAGTGTCCATCATTGAGTCTTTGAATGAAGAGATGGAGATAAAACTGTCCAGTTTGAGTGTTTGTTGCAGCTTGTTCCAGTCGCTAGCTGCAGCGAACTGAAAAGACGAGCGACCCAGGGTTGTGTGTGCTTTGGGGGTGTTGTATGTGGAGGATGAGGGCTGCAGTAATAAATAATAAACAAATCCCCATCAAAATCCACATTTTTAAACAACTTTTTTTCATGGGCTGCATCTCAATCGACCTCATCCTTTCCTAGACTGCAGTGGAACGTGGCAGAGATACTGGGGTTTTTGTCAGACCAGGAGACATTCCGAAAATCGSTCTTCTCACAAAAACCTCTGTAGTGTCCAAACGGTTTGGGCTCCACAAGCATCACAGGACTTGTCTGAAGGACTTGTCTCAGGACTTGACAGGACTTGTCTCTTCTCCTCTCTGCTCTTCACTGCATCCCTTCTTTCACAACAAGGCTTCAAACCACGGGATCGGGGCACCACCAGTACAGAGCTTGCTCAGGAATGGCAGCAGGCAGGTGTGAGTGCATCTGCACGCACAGTGAGGCGAAGACTTTTGGAGGATGGCCTGGTGTCAAGAAGGGCAGCAAAGAAGCCACTTCTTTCCAGGAAAAACATCAGGGACAGACTGATATTCTGCAAAAGGTACAGCGATTGGACTGCTGAGGACTGGGATAAAGTCATTTTCTCTGATGAATCCCTTCCAATTGTTTGGGGCATCCAGAAAAAGCTTGTCCGGAGAAGACAAGGTGAGCCTACCATCAGTCCTGTGTCATGCCAACAGTAAAAGCATCCTGAGACCATTCATGTGTGGGGTTGCTTCTCAGCCAAGGGAGTGGGCTCACTCACAATTTTGCCTAAGAACACAGCCATGAATAAAGAATGGTACCAACACATCCTCCAAGAGCAACTTCTCCCAACCATCCAGGAACAGTTTGGTGACGAACAATGCCTTTTCCAGCATGATGGAGCACCTTGCCATAAGGCAAAAGTGATAACTAAGTGGCTCAGGAACAAAACATCGATATTTTTGGGTCCATGGCCAGGAAACTCCCCAGACCTTAATCCCATTGAGAACTTCTGGTCAATCCTCAAGAGGCGGGTTGATAAACAAAAACCCACAAATTCTGAAAAAACTCCAGCATTGATTATGCAAGAATGGGCTGCCATCAGTCCGGATGTGCCCAGAAGTTAATTGACAGCATGCCAGGGCGGATTGCAGAGGTCTTGAAAAATAAGGGTCAACACTGCAAATATTGACTCTTTGCATCAACTTCATGTATTGTAATAAAAGCCTTTGACACTTATGAAATGCTTGTAATTATACTTCAGAATTCATAGTAACATCTGACAAAAATATATAAAAGACACTGAAAGCAGCAAACTTTGTGGAAATTAATATTTGTGTCATTCTCAAAACTTTTGGCCACGACTGTACATTAACACTTTTGTTTTTATCCCCTGGAATTCTAACCCCTTGATGTTCTTGTTGGATCTCATTTTAATAGCTAGCATTTRAATGGCCATAATAAATAGATATGGAGACAACGGACAGCCTTGTTTTACTCCTCTTAAAAGCTCAATACTTTCTGAGAAGTAACCATTATTTACATTATTTACCATTATACAACTATTTTCCAGCTGAATGTTATTTGATTATGCAGACAATATGGAATTTTCATGACAGTAATACTTCTCATAAAAACTAAAAGAGWATCCATTCATCTCTTGTCAACATTCAACCAGGAAAGATTGGCATGCATGTCTTTGATGTTAGTTCTGTATGTGTAGTTGTTACATATATAGGTATCCTGTGTGTATTTGTTTTCTCTCCTTCTGCCCTAGTCACGGGTGTCACTCATCAGTCGCCAATCAGTCGCCACTGAAGACACCTGCTCCTTTTCCCTTATCCAATCACATCCCCTTTCCCTTGGTTTAAAAACCCAGTCAGTTGTTTTCCCAAACTCTCTTTTACCTCTCTCTCTCTCTTTGTCTGTCTGTCTGTCTCTCTCTCCCTCCCTCCCTCCCTCTCTCTCTCTCCCTCTGGATTGAGTTATCTCTCATTTGTTTTTGCACCTACATGTCACATTTGTCCATTATTATGTGAGTATGTATTGTTATGGTGTATGACTGTTTGTTTGTTGGTGGGAAAAGGGGGTACAAAGCCAAGTTGCCCATGGGCATACATTACCCATAGGAAAACTTTGTCTAAGTGCCCTAGTTAGAACTGGGAGGACCTCCCACTGTATTTTATTGGTTAGTTAGCTAGCGGTTATTGAAGCAGGTAAGACTAGCTTAGGAGTTTTTGGATATTTATTATTTATTTCCTTGGGTCCAGCTCAGCTTCCCCCCACCCCCCTTTTACCGTGTGTTTAATAAATAACCATAAGTGTTTGATGGTAGATTTAAGCTGTCTGTTGTTATTAGTCCTCACTGTTCCTTTTCACTATTGTGATTTGCATGAGATATGTTACGGGTCTCGTTTCCATCCCCCCTAGACTGCAGAGCCAAAGGGGTTCGTAATAGTAGTTAAGGGCAAGGCGTGCTGCTCTGTTTTAATCCAGCTGCAGCTTTTCTAGATCTTTCTATGCGGCACTTGACCATATTACGGGACAGTAATCAAGATGTGACAAGACCGGAACCTGAACAACTAGTACATTAGATGTTTTGTGTAAAATACACAACATATTTRTATAACAGACATACCCCTCCCCATCTTCACAAAAACTTTGTCAATATGACAAGACCATGATAATTGACAATCCAATGTTATGACTAGGAGTTTAGCTTCCTCAACTTGCTCAATGGTCACACCCTTTATACACAACAAGGTTTAGGTCTTAGATAATGTTTTGAACCAAATACAATGCTTTTAGTTTTAGATGTATTTAAGACCAGTTTATTATTAATCACCCATTCTGATACTTACTGTAATTCCTTATTTAGAATTTCAGTGAGCTCACTGGCTTTAGGTGTTGACATACAGTGTGGAATTATCCGCATACATAGTCATTCTAGCTTGGCGGCAAATCATTTGTAAAAAAAAAACAAGTATAACAATAACAACCCAAGGTAACTGCCCTGAGGGACACCGCACAGTACATACATTACCAAAAGTATATGGACACCTGCTCGTCGAACATCTCATTCCAAAATCATGGGGATTAATATGGAGTTGGTTCCCCCTTTACTGCTGTAACAGCCTTCACTCTTCTGGGAAGGCTTTCCACTAAATGTTGGAATATTGCTGCAGGGTCTTGATCCATTCAGCRACAAGAGCATTAGAGAGGTCGGGCACTGATGTTGGGTGATTAGGACTGGCTCGCAGTCGGCATTTCAAAGGTGTTAAGGTCAGGGATCTGTGCAGGCCAGTCAAGTTCTTCCACACAGAGTTTTATTTAACCTTTATTTAACTAGGCAAGTCAGTTAAGAACAAATTATTATTTACAATGACGGCATAGGAACAGTGGGTTAACTGCGTTGATCAGGGGTAGAACGACAGATRTTTTACTTGTCAGCTCGGGGATTCAATCTAGCAACCTTTCGGTTACTTGCCCAACGCTCTAACCACTATGCTACCTGCCGCCCCATTTACAGATCTCGTCAAAGCATTACTTTATGGAGCTTGCTTTGTGCACAGGGGCATTGTCATTCTTAAACAGGAAAGGGCCTTCCCCCCAAACTGTTGCCACAAAGATGAAAGCAAAGAATCATCTGGAATGTTTCATGAGGTGGATAAAAAAATCCCAGAAATTTGGTGCTGTCTGTAATAAAGCCCTAATTCTGATTGGCTGGGCCTAGCTCCACAGTAGGTGGGCCTGGCTGCCAAGTAGTTGGGCCAATGCCAACCAAGGCCGACCCATGGCTGCACCCCTGCCCAGTCATGTGAAATTCATAGATTAGAGCCTAATTAAATTATTTCAATTGACTTATTTTCTTATATGAACTGTAACTCAGTAAAAACTTTGAAATTGTTGCATGTTGCGTTTATATTTTTGTTCAGTATAATTTTATATGGCGCAGAAATTATTATTTACTTTTTTTATTTTATTATCCCAYCCCCCGTCCCCACAGGAGGCCTTTTGCCTTTTAGTAGGCCGTCATTGTAAATACGAATTTGTTCTTAACTGACTTGCCTTGTTAAATAAAGGATAAATAAAAACATACACCCACAGGCATTCCTATCTCTTCTGTAAATGTTATCCATGTATTGCTACTGCCGTACAATCAAATAAATTATCTAAGTGAGTCTTAGAAATGGCTAATACAGTGCATTCGGAAAGTATTCAGACCCCTTGACTTTTTCCACATTTTGTTACGTTACAGTCTTATTCTAACATGGATTAAATTGTTTTCCCCCCTCATCAATCTAGACATAATATGGAAAATAACAAACAAAGCMTTGCTAGAGCTACAGTTGAAGTCGGAAGTTTACATACACCTTCGCCAAATACATTTAAACTCAGTTTTTCACAATTCCTGACATTTATTCCACAAATTTTCTATAGGATTGAGGTCAGGGCTTTGTAATAGCCATTCCAATACCTTGACTTTGTTGTCCTTTAGCCATTTTGCCACCAGTTTGGAAGTATGCTTGGGGTCATTGTCCATTTGGAAAACCCATTTGTGACCAAGCTTTAATTTCCTGAATTTGTCTTGAGATGTTGCTTCAATATATCCACATTATTTTCCTGCCTCATGATGCCACCTATTTTGTGAAGTGCACCAGTCCCTCCTGTAGCAAATCACCCTCACAACATGATGCTGCGACCCCTGTGCTTCACGGTTGGGATGATGTTCTTCGGCTTGCAAGACTCCCCCTTTTTCCTCCAAACATAGCGATGGTCATTATGGCCAAACAGTTCTATTTTTGTTTCATCAGACCAGAGGACATTTCTCCAAAAAGTACCATCTTTGTCCCCATGTGCAGTTGCAAACCGTAGTCTGGCTTTTTTATGGCGGTTTTGGAGCAGTGGCTTCTTCCTTGCTGAGCGGCCTTTGAAGTTATGTTGATGTAGGACTCGTTTTACTGTGGATGTAGATACCTTTGTACCTGTTTCCTCCAGCATCTTCACAAGGTCCTTTGCTGTTGTTATTTTTCTGAGGTCTTGGCTGATTTCTTTTGTTTTTCCCATGATGTCAAGCAAAGAGGCACTGAGTTTGAAGGTAAGCCTTGAAATACATCCACAGGTACACCTCCAATTGACTCAAATGATGTCATTTAGCCTATCAGAAACTTCTAAAGCCATGACATCATTTTCTGGAATTTTCCAAGCTGTTTAAAGGCACAGTCAACTTGGTGCATGTAAACTTCTGACCCACTGGAATTGTGATACAGTGAATTATAAGTGAAATAATCTGTCTGTCAACAATTGTTGAAAAAATTACTTGTGTCATGCACAAAGTAGATGTCCTAACCAACTTGCCAAAACTATAGTTTGTTAACAAGAAATTTGTGGAGTGGTTGAAAAACAAGTTTTAATGACTCCAACCTAAYTGTATGTAAACTTCCGACTTCAACTGTATGTATTGGAGGAAGTTTGAGCCCTTTTGATGCTCAATGAGTGATGTGAGACGTCAAGAAGTTGAAGAGGGCCGGGGTGAGTAGAGGAGGCTTGGGTGAATGTAATGGGGTTTCTGGGACTGGGGACTGGGAGCAATGTCTCCACCCTGGCCAGACCCTAAAGGAACTACTGAATAGTATGTTAGTATTGCCTTCACTTCAGGAGTTAACTAAGAGGGATGTTTTGTCTATGTGAATGTTGCGATTGGTCAAGACTGACCAATGGGTGGGATTTCAAGGTCTCTGAGTGTTCCTAATGGCCATGAGTGTCTGAAGGTGTTCTGTGTTGAGGGGTCTCTGGAGGATGACAGCGTTGGTTAGGTCTGCCTCCTCCAAACTTAGCCCCTCCTCCCGGAGCTCTAAAAGGAAGTGAGGCAGTCAGGATGAAAGATGAGCCTATCCTCTGACAGCGCTGGACATAGTTGTGAATGTCACTGACCCTGAGGAGAACACAACACATAGAGACAGAGATGAGCTCCCACATACAGACACATACAATGTTCTTAGTTTTAGAGATGTTCAGGACCAGATTATTATTGGCCACCCATTCCCAAACAGACTGTAACTCTTTGTTAACCTCTTTGGGCTAGGGGMCAGTATTTTCACGTTCGGATGAAAAGCGCGCCCAGAGTAAACTGCCTCCTACTCAGGCCCAGAAGCTAAGATATGCATATTATTAGTAGATTTGGATAGAAAACACTCTGAATTTTCTAAAACTGTTTCTAAAACCAATTGGTAGTTACAGTCTTGTCTCATCGCTGCAACTGCCGTACGGACTCGGGAGATGTGAAGATCGAGAGCCAAGCGACCTCCGAAACACAACCCAATTCTTGACACAATGCCCGCTTAACCCGGAAGCCAGCCACACCAATGTGTCGGAGGAAACGCTGTACACCTGGCAACCGTGTCAGCGTGCATGCGCCCGGCCCGCCACAGGAGTCGCTAGAGTGCGATGGGACAAGGACATCCCTGCCGGCCAAACCCTCCACTAACCCGGACGACGCTGGGCAAATTGTGAGCRGCCCCATGGGTCTCCCGCTATGACAGAGCCTGGACTCYAACTAGGATCTCTAGTGGCACAGCTAGCAACTGCAATGCAGTGCCTTAGACCACTACGCCACTCGAAAGGCAACATTGTTCTCTTTATCGTCTACACACCATTGCTCTCTATACCAGAGGTACACAACCAGTGTGCCGCTCAGGTGTGCCTCAACTTTTCCTAATCTTGATTTTTTTAAATTAACACTCACTTATAAACGTGACTTGTGGAATACACATCGAAGTTATACTTGGAAGCACTAGTGCCGGTCAGATAATACATTAAATGGCATATGGTTACATCTGCATCATTGTTTGAAGTCCAGTGCACTCAGGCTGTTACATTTGTATCATTTGAGGGGTGCGCAACATGAGCAAAGTCATTTGCACCATTTTACTTTGTCTGTGAAAATCATTAGCGCAGGCAAGTCTGATTAGGCATAGCCAAAGTGATTTATTTCTAATTATAAACTGGGTTGTTCGAGACCTGAATGCTGATTGGCTGACAGCTGTGGTATTTCTTTTTTACTGCTCTAATTACATTGGTAACCAGTTTATAATAGCAATAAAGCACCTCTGGGGTTTGTGTGTACTCCGTTAAAAGCGTCCTGTGAATCTGCCCAGAAAGATAACAAAGGACACAAAGCTATGCTCCCTTTGTTTCTATGGCAGAGGCTGTGGTATAACTAAGCCCAGAGTCATGTATTTAAGCAATAAGGCCTGGGGGGGTGTGATATATGGCCAATATACCACAGCTAAGGGCTGTGTCCAGGCACTCCGCTTTGTGTCGTGCATAAGAACAGCCCTTAGCTGTGATATATTGGCCATATATCACCCCCCCAGGCCTTATTGCTTAAATACATGACTCTGGGCTTAGTTATACCACAGCCTCTGCCATAGAAACAAAGGGAGCATAGCTTTGTGTCCTTTGTTTTCTTTCTGGCCAGATTCACAGGATGCTTTTAACGAAGTACACACAAATTAACCATCATGAGTAAGGAACTTTGAAAACTATGAAAATATTTAAAATAAATCCTATTTAATCTATAAAACAGGGTGGATCAGATACGATGGAGGTCATTACCACGAAATAATTGAATAGGGAAATGTTAGGGGTGCCGCAGAATTGTATATCCCATCAAATCTGTCGTTCTGCCTGTGAACAAGGCAGCTCGTAGGCCGTCATTGTAAATAAGAATTTGTTCTTAACTGACTAGTTAAATAAAGGTTAAATAAATAAATAAAAAGGTGTGCCACAGTTCCAAAAAGGTTGGGAACAACTGCTCTATACCACTATATACTCAACATCATCTATTATTGACATGAAGCCTCATATACTCTATTCGAACGTCATACAGGATCCTGAGGTCTGGGTTGTCTTCTCTCCCCTCTCTCTCAGCTAACCCTGTTACATAATAAACGCTGCTTCTGAGTTATGCAATTCCTCTCTAGGGATTTTATAGATTCACAACGTCGCCAGACAGCGCTCACATCAGGTTTTCTGCATGCAGCAGGCCCCATGCAGCAGGAGATGGAACACACTAGCTCGAAATAGAATGTACCGGTATGCCTTCCCTTCACAACCATTACGGAACTTTGACTTGAATTGAATCTGTTCTGGGAATTCTAATTATGTGATATAACATGATGCCCCATGCTCGGGGATAACATGGCCCATGGTGCACTCTAAACCTTGGTAGGATGAAGAACCGTTACATCATCTTCAACATTCACGTCTGCTTGATCTCTTAACATTATGGTCAGAAGGATAATCTTAAAAGCCCTGGCTTATTCAGTGTACTGGGCTTATAAGAATCATGGATGTAAGGATAAACTGCTTAGAGAGGGCACTCTGGGATGGACACATTCCTGTACAGTAGGTTCCTATACAGTTAACAGTATATGAGGGGTTGTAACAGTGTAATATCAACCTATGCGATAGGCTGAACCTCTTCACAAGCCTCCTGCCGTCTACCAACCAGATCTGCAGAAAGGTGACGGGGAGGCCGTGGTCCAGTGATAGGGATTGGGGGGAACTCCCCCTCCTCGTGCACCGATGGAAAACGGACCACCACTCTGGGAACAACACTGGACATACAAACACAAAGGACATTGCAATTTGGACAAGAGTTTCCYACAAAAAAATAAGGTATTTTTCCCCAGTGGCTCTCAATCTATCCAATGCTGCTCCTGGAAACTGTATGGGGTCCTAGTTCAACTCCTAATACAGCTACAGACTTAGAGCAACACCTAGTGGTATAATATGGTCCACAACTACATCCAGACGCGGGCGGGARGATTCTTTCTTGAGCAGATGGTCGGGGGGCCAGAACATGATTAGAAATCATTTCGAGTTTTGATTAAATTGGGATACGATCCTGAATTAAAATCACTTTGAGCTGATTTCCAGATGATTTTACACTCTTTCATGTCCAACAATGAAAATTCATTTGTTTCTATGAAAAAACATTTATATTTTTTTWATTAGAAAACTTGRGGGGACAAATAAAATCACCACTAGTTGGGAAACCCTGCATTACATCAAGGAAATATAACCATAAGTTAAACTTTTCACCTGCCCTATCTATCGATAATGCATTCGGAAASTATTCAGACACCCTTGACTTTTTCCACATTTTGTTACGTTACAGCCTTATTCTAAAATTGATTAACATCGTTTTTTTCCTCATCAATCTACAGACAATACCCCATAATGACACAGCGAAAACAAGTTTTTAGAAATGTCTGCAAATGTATTAAAAATAAAAACATAAATAACTTAAATACATAAGTATTCGMACCGTTTGCTATGAGACTCAACATTGAGCTAAGGTGCATCCTGTTTCCATTGATCATCCTTGAGATGTTTCTACAACTTGATTGGAGTCCACCTGTGGAAAATTCAATTGATTAGACATGATTTGGAAAGGTACACACCTGTCTATATAAGGTCCCGAAGACTTTGTCAAAGCAAAAACCAAGCCATGAGGTCGAAGGAATTGTCCGTATGTCACGTTCGTCATAATAACTGGACCAAAGTGAAGCGTGATCTGGGTTCCACATCTTTTATTTCTATGTGAAACTCAAAGCAAAACAAAACAATAAACGAACAAACGAAACGTGAAGAAAATGCAGTGCTCACAGGCACTACACAAAAACAAGATCCCACAAAGCACAAAGGGAAAATGGCTACCTAAATATGATCCCCAATCAGAGACAACGATAAACAGCTGCCTCTGATTGGGAACCATACCAGGCCAAGATTGAAATATAATTACCTAGATGACCCACCCTAGTCACACCCCGACCTAACCAACATAGAGAATAAAAAGCTCTCTATGGTCAGGGCGTGACACCGTAGAGCTCCAAGATAGGATGGTGTCGAGGCACAGATCTGGGGAAGGGTACCAAAACATTTCTGCAGCATTGAAGGTCCCCAAGATCACAGTGGCCTTAATCCTGTCTGCGCGATGAACTGAAAACCCAACTGGCTGGACCGACTTAATCAGTACAGTCAAAGTCTTTCATCTCATTCCCAGTAGGTCAGAAGTTTACATACACTCAATTAGTATTTGGTAGCATTGCCTTTAAATTGTTTCACTTGGGTCAAACGTTTCAGGTAGCCGTCCACAAGCTTCCCACAAAAAGTTGGGTGAATTTTGGCCCATTCATCCTGACAGAGCTGGTGTAACTGAATCAGGTTTGTAGGCCTCCTTGCTCGCACACGCTTTTTCAATTCTGCCCACACATTTTCTATTGGATTGAAGTCAGGGCTTTGTGATGGCCACTCCAATACCTTGACTTTATTGTCCTTAAGCCATTTTTCCACAACTTTGGAAGTATGCTTGGGGTCATTGTCCATTTGGAAAACCCATTTGCGACCAAGCTTTAACTTCCTGACTTTGTCTTGAGATGTTGCTTCAATATATCCACATTATTTTCCTGCCTCATGATGCCACCTATTTTGTGAAGTGCACCAGTCCCTCCTGCAGAATAGCACCCCCACAACATAATGCTGCGACCCCTGTGCTTCACGGTTGGGATGGTGTTCTTCGGCTTGCAAGCCTCCCCCTTTTTCCTCCAAACAMAACGATGGTCATTATGGCCAAACAGTTCTATTTATATCAGTCTGTTCACTGTTTTCTCTGATAAGTTCCTCTATGACATTAAAGCCTAGTAGTGGACAGTCTACACAGCTCTGACTAACTAACATAGGCACTTGTATGGCCATTTAACCATGATTACTACTCAGAAGCTCCAAGGACACTTCAATCCATCCATCAAAGAGGACAGTAGTGCCGTTTGCTGCAGTCACGTGGAGCTGGCTTTCYGTTAACAAAGTCTCAAGGGGTTGGATCTCAACACTTAGCAAATCGTTCTCTACCAGGCCCTCCCTACAATGCTAACCTGTGCCCCAGTGTCGAACAATATCTCAAATTTTGACTCCATTACATAGGAATGAGAACATACATCTATTACCAGTAAGCTGTGCYACGCATTTCACCTTGGGTGTCTTAGGCTGAGTGTGTGGACGTGTAGTTGGTTTCTCTGTTTTCACACAGACGCTTTGTTTGCAGCGGTCACAAAAAAGTAAGAGATAAGAATAACAAATAATTAAAGAGCAGCAGTAAAATAAAATTAYCGGGGCTATATACAGGGAGAATCGGTACAGAGTCAATGTGCGGGGGCACCGGTGTCGAGGTAATTGAGGTAATATGTATGTACATGTAGGTAGAGTTATTAAAGTGACTATGCATAGATAATAACAGAGTAGCAGGAGCATAGAACGGGGGGAGGGCAATGCAAATAGTCTGGGATCCATTTGATTAGATGTTCAGGAGTCTTATGGCTTGGGGGTAGAAGCTGTTTAGAAGCCTCTTGAACCTAGACTTGGCGCTCAGGTACCGCTTGACTTGCGGTGGCAGAGAGAACAGTCTATGACTAGGGTGGCTGGAGTCTTTGACAATTTTTAGGGCCTTCCTCTGACATCGCCTGGTATAGAGGTCCTGGATGGCAGGAAGCTTGAATCATGGATGTAAGGATAAACTGCTTAGAGAGGGCACTCTGGGATGGACACATTCCTGTACAGTAGGTTCCTATACAGTTAACAGTATATGAGGGGTTGTAACAGTGTAATATCAACCTATGCGATAGGCTGAACCTCTTCACAAGCCTCCTGCCGTCTACCAACCAGATCTGCAGAAAGGTGACGGGGAGGCCGTGGTCCAGTGATAGGGATTGGGGGGAACTCCCCCTCCTCGTGCACCGATGGAAAACGGACACCACTCTGGGAACAACACTGGACATACAAACACAAAGGACATTGCAATTTGGACAAGAGTTTCCGACAAAAAAATAAGGTATTTTTCCCCAGTGGCTCTCAATCTATCCAATGCTGCTCCTGGAACTGTATGGGGTCCTAGTTCAACTCCTAATACAGCTACAGACTTAGAGCAACACCTAGTGTATAATATGGTCCACAACTACATCCAGACGCGGGCGGGATGATTCTTTTTGAGCAGATGGTCGGGGGGCCAGAAATGATTAGAAATCATTTCGAGCTTTGATTAAATTGGGATACGATCCTGAATTAAAATCACTTTGAGCTGATTTCCAGGTGATTTTACACTCTTTCATGTCCAACAATGAAAATTCATTTTTTTCTATGAAAAAACATTTATATTTTTTTTATTAGAAAACTTGTGGGGACAAATAAAATCACCACTAGTTGGGAAACCCTGCATTACATCAAGGAAATATAACCATAAGTTAAACTTTTCACCTGCCCTATCTATCGATAATGCATTCGGAAAGTATTCAGAACCCTTGACTTTTTCCACATTTTGTTACGTTACAGCCTTATTCTAAAATTGATTAACATCGTTTTTTTCTCATCAATCTACAGACAATACCCCATAATGACACAGCGAAAACAAGTTTTTAGAAATGTCTGCAAATGTATTAAAAATAAAAACATAAATAACTTAATACATAAGTATTCGTACGTTTGCTATGAGACTCAACATTGAGCTAAGGTGCATCCTGTTTCCATTGATCATCCTTGAGATGTTTCTACAACTTGATTGGAGTCCACCTGTGGAAAATTCAATTGATTAGACATGATTTGGAAAGGTACACACCTGTCTATATAAGGTCCCGAAGACTTTGTCAAAGCAAAAACCAAGCCATGAGGTCGAAGGAATTGTCCGTATGTCACGTTCGTCATAATAACTGGACCAAAGTGAAGCGTGATCTGGGTTCCACATCTTTTATTTCTATGTGAAACTCAAAGCAAAACAAAACAATAAACGAACAAACGAAACGTGAAGAAAATGCAGTGCTCACAGGCACTACACAAAAACAAGATCCCACAAAGCACAAAGGGAAAATGGCTACCTAAATATGATCCCCAATCAGAGACAACGAATAACAGCTGCCTCTGATTGGGAACCATACCAGGCCAAGATTGAAATATAATTACCTAGATGACCCACCTAGTCACACCCCGACCTAACCAACATAGAGAATAAAAAGCTCTCTATGGTCAGGGCGTGACACCGTAGAGCTCCAAGATAGGATGGTGTCGAGGCACAGATCTGGGGAAGGGTACCAAAACATTTCTGCAGCATTGAAGGTCCAAGATCACAGTGGCCTTAATCCTGTCTGCGCGATGAACTGAAAACCCAACTGGCTGGACCGACTTAATCAGTACAGTCAAAGTCTTTCATCTCATTCCCAGTAGGTCAGAAGTTTACATACACTCAATTAGTATTTGGTAGCATTGCCTTTAAATTGTTTCACTTGGGTCAAACGTTTCAGGTAGCCGTCCACAAGCTTCCCACAAAAAGTTGGGTGAATTTTGGCCCATTCATCCTGACAGAGCTGGTGTAACTGAATCAGGTTTGTAGGCCTCCTTGCTCGCACACGCTTTTTCAATTCTGCCCTTATATTCTATTGGAGTAAGTCAGGGCTTTGTGATGGCCACTCCAATACCTTGACTTTATTGTCTTAAGCCATTTTTCCACAACTTTGGAAGTATGCTTGGGGTCATTGTCCATTTGGAAAACCCATTTGCGACCAAGCTTTAACTTCCTGACTTTGTCTTGAGATGTTGCTTCAATATATCCACATTATTTTCCTGCCTCATGATGCCACCTATTTTGTGAAGTGCACCAGTCCCTCCTGCAGAATAGCACCCCCCACAACATAATGCTGCGACCCCTGTGCTTCACGGTTGGGATGGTGTTCTTCGGCTTGCAAGCCTCCCCCTTTTTCCTCCAAACATAACGATGGTCATTATGGCCAAACAGTTCTATTTATATCAGTCTGTTCACTGTTTTCTCTGATAAGTTCCTCTATGACATTAAAGCCTAGTAGTGGACAGTCTACACAGCTCTGACTAACTAACATAGGCACTTGTATGGCCATTTAACCATGATTACTACTCAGAAGCTCCAAGGACACTTCAATCCATCCATCAAAGAGGACAGTAGTGCCGTTTGCTGCAGTCACGTGGAGCTGGCTTTCGGTTAACAAAGTCTCAAGGGGTTGGATCTCAACACTTAGCAAATCGTTCTCTACCAGGCCTCCCTACAATGCTAACCTGTGCCCCAGTGTCGAACAATATCTCAAATTTTGACTCCATTACATAGGAATGAGAACATACATCTATTACCAGTAAGCTGTGCAACGCATTTCACCTTGGGTGTCTTAGGCTGAGTGTGTGGACGTGTAGTTGGTTTCTCTGTTTTCACACAGACGCTTTGTTTGCAGCGGTCACAAAAAAGTAAGAGATAAGAATAACAAATAATTAAAGAGCAGCAGTAAAATAAAATTAGCGGGGCTATATACAGGGAGAATCGGTACAGAGTCAATGTGCGGGGGCACCGGTGGAGGTAATTGAGGTAATATGTATGTACATGTAGGTAGAGTTATTAAAGTGACTATGCATAGATAATAACAGAGTAGCAGGAGCATAGAACGGGGGAGGGCAATGCAAATAGTCTGGGATCCATTTGATTAGATGTTCAGGAGTCTTATGGCTTGGGGGTAGAAGCTGTTTAGAAGCCTCTTGAACCTAGACTTGGCGCTCAGGTACCGCTTGACTTGCGGTGGCAGAGAGAACAGTCTATGACTAGGGTGGCTGGAGTCTTTGACAATTTTTAGGGCCTTCCTCTGACATCGCCTGGTATAGAGGTCCTGGATGGCAGGAAGCTTAGCCCCGTTGATGCACTGGGTCGTACGCACTACCTCTGTAGTGCCTTGCGGTCGGAGGCCGAGCAGTTGCCATACCAGGCAGTGATACAACCCGTCAGGATGCTCTCGATGGTGCAGCTGTAAAACCTTTTGAAGATCTTAGGACCCCTGAGGATCTGAGGACCCTTGTCAATTTTTTCAGTCTCCTGAGGGGGAATAGGTTTTGTCGTGCCCTCTTCACGACTGTCTTGGTGTGCTTGGACCATGTTAGTTAGTTGGTGATGTGGACGCCAAGGAACTTGGCGCTCTCCATCTGCTCCATTACAGCCCTGTTGATGACAATGGGGGCATAATCGGTCCTATATTGTTTATCCTCGTCTGTCTGTGTATGTTTTTCATCATGGTGGAAAAAGTACCAACTGTCATACTTGAGTAAAAGTAAAGATACCTTAATAGAAAATGACTCAAGTAAAAGTCACCCAGTAAAATTCTACTTGAGTAAAAGTCTAAAAAGTATTTGGTTTAAAATATACTTAAGTATCAAATTCCTTATAATAAGCAAACCAGATGGCACCATTTTCTTGTTTTTTTTGATTTACGGAAAGTCAGGGGCACACTCCAACACTCAGACATCATTTACAAACAAAGCATTTGTATTTAAAGAGGTCTGCCAGATCAGAGGCAGTAGGGATGACCAGGGATGTTCGGTTGATAAGTGTGTGAATTTTAGTAGTTTCCTGTCCTGCTGAGCCTTCAACATGTACTTTTGGTGTCAGGGAAAATGTATGGAGTAAAAAGTACAATATTTTTCAGATGATATCTCGGTCTTGTGATGGCCGCCGCCCAACAACCTGCCCGCTTGACCCTATCCCCTCCCTCTCTCTCCAGACCATTTCCAGAGACCTTCTCCCTTACCTCACCTCGCTCATCAACTCATCCTTGACGCTGGCTACGTCCCTTCCGTCTTCAAGAGAGCGAGAGTTGCACCCCTTCTGAAAAAACCTACACTCGATCCCTCCGATGTCAACAACTACAGACCAGTATCCCTTCTTTCTTTTCTCTCCAAAACTCTTGAACGTGCCGTCCTTGGCCAGCTCTCCTGCTATCTCTCTCAGAATGACCTTCTTGATCCAAATCAGTCAGGTTTCAAGACTAGTCATTCAACTGAGACTGCTCTTCTCTGTGTCACGGAGGCGCGTCCGCACTGCTAAAGCTAACTCTCTCCTCTGCTCTCATCCTTCTAGACCTATCGGCTGCCTTTGATACTGTGAACCATCAGATCCTCCTCTCCACCCTCTCCGAGCTGGGCATCTCCGGCGCGGCCCACGCTTGGATTGCGTCCTACCTGACAGGTCGCTCTACCAGGTGGCGTGGCGAGAATCTGTCTCCGCACCACGTGCTCTCACCACTGGTGTCCCCCAGGGCTCTGTTCTAGGCCCTCTCCTATTCTCGCTATACACCAAGTCACTTGGCTCTGTCATATCCTCACATGGTCTCTCCTATCATTGCTATGCAGACGACACACAATTAATCTTCTCCTTTCCCCTTCTGATAACCAGGTGGCGAATCGCATCTCTGCATGTCTGGCAGACATATCAGTGTGGATGACGGATCACCACCTCAAGCTGAACCTCGGCAAGACAGAGCTGCTCTTCCTCCCGGGGAAGGACTGCCCGTTCCATGATCTCGCCATCACGGTTGAAAACTCCATTGTGTCCTCCTCCAGAGTGCTAAGAACCTTGGCGTGATCTGGACAACACCCTGTCGTTCTCAACTAACATCAAGGCGGTGACCCGTTCCTGTAGGTTCATGCTCTACAACATTCGCAGAGTACGACCCTGCCTCACACAGGAAGCGGCGCAGGTCCTAATCCAGGCACTTGTCATCTCCCGTCTGGATTACTGCAATTCGCTGTTGGCTGGGCTCCCTGCCTGTGCCATTAAACCCCTACAACTCATCCAGAACGCCGCAGCCCGTCTGGTGTTCAACCTTCCCAAGTTCTCTCACGTCACCCCGCTCCTCCGCTCTCTCCACTGGCTTCCAGTTGAAGCTCGCATCCGCTACAAGACCATGGTGCTTGCCTACGGAGCTGTGAGGGGAACGGCACCTCCGTACCTTCAGGCTCTGATCAGGCCCTACACCCAAACAAGGGCACTGCGTTCATCCACCTCTGGCCTGCTCGCCTCCCTACCTCTGAGGAAGTACAGTTCCCGCTCAGCCCAGTCAAACATGTTCGCTGCTCTGGCACCCCAATGGTGGAACAAACTCCCTCACGACGCCAGGTCAGCGGAGTCAATCACCACCTTCCGGAGACACCTGAAACCCCACCTCTTTAAGGAATACCTAGGATAGGATAAAGTAATCCTCTAACCCCCCCCCCCCCTTAAAAGAGTTAGATGCACTATTGTAAAGTGGTTTGT
>NC_036868.1:27794584-27800896 GCF_002910315.2 Salvelinus sp. IW2-2015 | reverse complement strand
AGCCCCGTTGATGCACTGGGTCGTACGCACTACCCTCTGTAGTGCCTTGCGGTCGGAGGCCGAGCAGTTGCCATACCAGGCAGTATACAAACCGTCAGGATGCTCTCGATGTGTGCAGCTGTAAAACCTTTTGAAGATCTTAGGACCCCTGAGGATCTGAGGACCCTTGTCAAATTTTTTCAGTCTCCTGAGGGGGAATAGGTTTTGTCGTGCCCTCTTCACGACTGTCTTGGTGTGCTTGGACCATGTTAGTTAGTTGGTGATGTGGGCGCCAAGGAACTTGGCGCTCTCCATCTGCTCCATTACAGCCCTGTTGATGACAATGGGGGCATAATCGGTCCTATATTGTTTTATCCTCGTCTGTCTGTGTATGTTTTTCATCATGGTGGAAAAAGTACCCAACTGTCATATTGAGTAAAAGTAAAGATACCTTAATAGAAAATGACTCAAGTAAAAGTCACCCAGTAAAATTCTACTTGAGTAAAAGTCTAAAAGTATTTGGTTTAAAATATACTTAAGTATCAAATTCCTTATAATAAGCAAACCAGATGGCACCATTTTCTTGTTTTTTTTGATTTACGGAAAGTCAGGGGCACACTCCAACACTCAGACATCATTTACAAACAAAGCATTTGTATTTAAAGAGTCTGCCAGATCAGAGGCAGTAGGGATGACCAGGGATGTTCGGTTGATAAGTGTGTGAATTTTAGTAGTTTCCTGTCCTGCTGAGCCTTCAACATGTACTTTTGGGTGTCAGGAAAATGTATGGAGTAAAAAGTACAATATTTTTCAGATGATATCTCGCGTCTTGTGAGCGGCCGCCCAACAACCTGCCCGCTTGACCCTATCCCCTCCTCTCTTCTCCAGACCATTTCCAGAGACCTTCTCCCTTACCCACCTCGCTCATCAACTCATCCTTGACCCTCGGCTACGTCCCTTCGTCTTCAAGAGAGCGAGAGTTGCACCCCTTCTGAAAAAACCTACACTCGATCCCTCCGATGTCAACAACTACAGACCAGTATCCCTTCTTTCTTTTCTCTCCAAAACTCTTGAACGTGCCGTCCTTGGCCAGCTCTCCTGCTATCTCTCTCAGAATGACCTTCTTGATCCAAATCAGTCAGGTTTCAAGACTAGTCATTCAACTGAGACTGCTCTTCTCTGTGTCACGGAGGCGCTCCGCACTGCTAAAGCTAACTCTCTCCTCTGTCTCATCCTTCTAGACCTATCGGCTGCCTTTGATACTGTGAACCATCAGATCCTCCTCTCCACCTCTCCGAGCTGGGCATCTCCGGCGCGGCCCACGCTTGGATTGCGTCCTACTGACAGGTCGCTCCTACCAGGTGGCGTGGCGAGATCTGTCTCGCACCACGTGCTCTCACCACTGGTGTCCCCCAGGGCTCTGTTCTAGGCCCTCTCCTATTCTCGCTATACACCAAGTCACTTGGCTCTGTATATCCTCAACATGTGGTCTCTATCTCTCCCAGTGGTTGTTCCACTGGATATCATAAGGTGAATGCACCAATTTGTAAGTCGCTCTGGATAAGAGCGTCTGCTAAATGACTTAAATGTAAATGTAAATGTATTTTCTTAAGGAATGTAGTGAAGTAAAAAAAAAAACGACTTAAGTAGTATTTTAAAGTATTTTTTCTTAAGTATGCTGAAAAACCACTGTTTTTCTCTGCAGCCACTTAGTGTAAACACCAGGTGAGGKCACACACACAGATTCCTGTTGAACACTGTCTCTTTAACTACCTTATTTTCTCAATAACAGTGTCGCTCCTTCACTTCATCCCCTTCTTATTTTTWTWTTTATTTTTWAAATATGTATTATTTAACCTTTTAYGCAAGTCAGTTAAGAACAAATTCTTATTTACAATGACGGCCTACCAAAAAGAAAAAGGCCTCCTACGGGGACGGGAGCTGGGATTTAAAAAAAGGACAAAACACACATCAAGACAAGAGAGACACCACAAAACTACATAAAGAGAGACCTAAGACAACAACATAGCATGGCAGCATCACATTACAACACAGCATGGTAGCAACACAACATAGTAGCAGCGCAAAACATGGTAAAAACATTATTGGGCACAGACAACAGCACAAAGGGCAAGAAGGTAGCGACAACAATACATCACACAAAGCAGCCACAACTGTCAGTAAGAGTGTCCATGATGAGTGTCCCTAAATCCTCTAGGTTATATCAGCTMTGTCGGTGAACCCCTCCCGCATCTGAACTGGCTACATAGAGGGCACAGCATGATCAGAGGTGAGAGGTCACTTGGTCGGGTCAACAGGAAGTATTATTAAAGAGAAATACAGATAGAGATGCAGTAGTCCCAGAGTTAACGGTACAAGGTCAATTTTGCATTTCACCTCCTGATGATTATCATGACTGACAGTGTTAGAATAAAAAAAAACACAAGGCTTAAACATGCTATCTCTTTCTCCATCTGTCTCTTGTCTGCAGGTATGTTTTGATGTGAGAGAGGATGCCAACACCCAGTCCCATCATTGCCACTTCACCCGCTCTTAAGATAACCTTTGGGCCGACTGGGAGCCCAAGGCTGTTTAGGAGACGCTACTAGAGACACTATTATGTAATTGTGATGAACTGAGAGAATATTAGGGTAGCACTGTGATTCATTAGTCATATGCTGCCTTCCCTGCTCCTCTGTTCTTACCTCTTTCCCTTTCTGTCTTTTACGCCTCCCTCGCCACCTCCTCTTTCTCCCTCTGTTTTTATCATGCACATGTAACGGATGTGAAATGGCTAGCTAGTTAGCGGGTACGCGCTAATAGCATTTCAATCGGTTACGTCACTTGCTCTGAGACCTGAAGTAGGGTTTCCCCTTGCTCTGCAAGGGCCGCGGCTTTTGTGGAGCGATGGGTAACGACGCTTCGTGGGTGTCAGTTGTTGATGTGTGCAGAGGGTCCCTGGTTCGCGCCCGGGTCGGGGCGAGGGGACGGTTTAAAGTTATACTGTTACACACACCAGATGTGCATTGAAGTACAGATTGAACTTGTATTTATAATATTACAATTATAATATTCATAATGCATGTATTATGTATTTATAACACTTAATAATGAACTTCAATATCAATTGAATAAAAGCGTTTCACATTCTCTACTGGTTGAAACTAAGTCTCTCATTTGATGAAATACTACACCTATGCTGTGTTTATCAGATCAACGCAGATGAAGGAAATTAGATATGGAGATTAACCAGTTTTAGAGTATTTACATGATGCATAGGAAGTGTAGTGTACTGTTTWAAAAAATTCTATATCTGTATATATGAATTACAAATCAGCCTTTAACTAGTTAAATCATGTTTCTAGTCTATTGCATAGTTACAATGTGTAACCATTGATGTCCCAGGACCAAGATTGGTAAACACTGTTGAAGTGTATAATTGTAATACATACATGCAGACACAGCATCATTCAAAGACTGGAATTTGATACTCCTGTTATTGGATATGACTGAAAAATAATCTCAAAGACATTCAAACCTGAACTGSACCTCTATTTGCCAAAGTAGAGTACATGATCAGTGAATATATTAAATGTACAGGCTACAATGTGGGGATCTCATACATGGTAATAATGAAATGTATATACGACTTATTCTACTCAATCCATAGGCTTCATTAATGTCATTCAGACTGTTTTGAAGGTGATACAACTGACTATGATAGTTGAGGTTCATAGCTAGGTCCTGAACTAATATGTACACCAAACGTTTGGGTCCATACATAGATCGGCTACATAGCTAGCTACACATCCATAGGCATACATGTATTTTTATCCTCCACTGCACAATAAGCAAGAAAATAGTTAGCTGCCTACGTTACTTCATCTGCATTGCATGGCAAATATCAGCAAGGCWAGCTTACKAAATTGTACATTCAATTTTCAGTAAATGCTTCAGCTAGCTAGATTCTTCACATCCACTGTTTCACACGACGACGGCCTGGTTTGCTGTTTTAGGAGTCCCTCTGCGAACCAGGGACCCTCTGCACACATCAACAACTGACACCCACGAAGCGTCGTTACCCATCGCTCCACAAAAGCCAGCTACCGGACAGCTACCGAGAGAAAACAGCGCTGACTGCAAGCGCTGCTGCAACGCAACACCACAGCAGAGGAAAGAGGTCTAGGTGGAGAATAAATAAATAAATGTTTGAAACTGAGACAATCAAATTCGATATGTAAATGAACGAAATTGGTTAAGGCTGGGTCATTGACAGAAATCTTATTTTACACTGCTCCAGCGAAACGAGGCCCGCACATGCATTTATGAAAGCAGTTGTTCCAAAGCTCAAATGATCTTAGTCTGTTTTACAGTTCAACAGAAATACTAAAATATATGTTAAATATGTTATATGAAAGTGTTGTTTTTATTGTAATTGTGACAATTATGGGGTCGTGCATGTGTGATAACAGGGATATTATAGTTTTCTACTAATAGGTAGTAGGTTGCATAGTGATAGTAACATTGTAACTCTCCAATGCAGGGGTTAAATATAATTGGAGTTTATTTCGTCATCTTCCAAAAAATAAGTGGTAAGCCAACCTGTTTTACAGACACAATTATCCTATCCATAGATGTCGTTATAGCTAAATACTCCAATACTGTCGTATGCACTGATTAAATACCTCCTTGTCTGGGAAGGCGCTTGGTGTGTTTGACTAAAACCAGGGCTCGAATTGAGTGAGGGTATCACATACTCTTTTTTTTCCCTTATATTTTGAAATAAATACATAAAACGTATCCAGATTATATCATGCGTTCTATAACAATGCTTAACTCGGTGATGCCTTACCGTAGAAACAAGCTCTAAAATGCCCGCGAAAACGTGACTCGGATGCATACGGATATGTTTTGATCTGAGGCTAAACTGCAGCCTATACTATTCGAGGAGATTTTTAAAAATTACTTTGCTATTCTGTCCTATTAATTTAGCTTTTCTATTTCTGAAAAGAGAAGACGTTTTGTTTAAACCCAGGCAGCTTTTAGGGAGCACTTCTGTTTGTTGGGTTATACAACGGACGAGTATCCAGCAGTTGAAGCTTACAGTTTTCTGCGTCAGTCGAGCCTCTGTCTGGGTGGAAAGGTACTTTTGAAAGTGCCATGCTTAGGATGTCAAAGATGTAATTATTTTTGTCTCGCCTAGGGCGGCATAACATCCAGGGCATTGGTGGTTTTATCATGTAATCAGATTGTAAATATTACGCTATGTAAATTGACATCGAACTGATTATATAGCCCACTAACCAGATGTGTTAAAAATTGTGTTTAATTTGTAGCATAGGCCTATTAATTGGGCTGCTATTATGTTCTGTTCCTCCGACTTTTAGCTGGGGAAAAAAAATGGCCCAAAGCCAAACCTATGGGGGCAGGAGATTTGTGCTGGTGTATTTAACATTCAGCAAACAAGAGCTTGCGTCCCTCTTCGAATATTGGTTTGAGAAATGCAAAAAAAAAAAAAAGATGTCCAGGAAGCTTTTCTGCTTTTCCTGCATGGGAGTCCAAGAGCTAAGGAGCGTTTTTTAATGTAACGGCTGTCGTAGTCGTTTCTCTCCTCAGAGGGAGGAGGCATGGATCGGACCAAGATGCGGATTGGTAAGTATTCATTTTTAATGGGAAAACAACAAACACTACAAAATACAACAACCAACAACCGTGACTAACCTGAAACAGTCCTGTGTGGCCCAAACACTGACACAGGAAAAACACCCACAAAACACAGGTGAAACCAGGCTGCCTAAGTATGATTCTCAATCAGGGACAACGATTGACAGCTGTCTCTGATTGAGAATCATACCAGGCCGAACACAAAATCCCAACATAGAAAATCAAACCTAGACCAACCCACCCAACTCACGCCCTGACCAACTAAAACAAATACAAAACAAAGGAAAACAGGTCAGGACGTGACATTTAAGGAGGCCAGCAGAAACACACATGCGTTTATATTGCGCTAGAGACGTAGGCTATAAATTAGAAGCTTATTATGCATAATCCCATACTTGATAAATATAAGGCTAATACTGCATTCAATTTATAGGGCTATATATCAATCTACAATAGGATTATCTATTTTGGATGCAATTTGAATGGAGTTGATGGAGAGAGAGAAAGACTGCGAGAGAGTGCTATATTAATATATGAACCTGGTGAAATTCACAAAGTACTTTAACAACTGTTACACCAAACATGGTCTCTTTTTTTGTTTTCTTGAGTCAGGCAGCTCCAAAATGCAGGTTTTTCAGCAATAGCTCGGTGCTTTTTGTGGCGGTGGGT
>NC_036868.1:27765291-27791069 GCF_002910315.2 Salvelinus sp. IW2-2015 | reverse complement strand
TACATTCAATTTTCAGTAAATGCTTCAGCTAGCTAGATTCTTCACATCCACTGTTTCACACGACGACGGCCTGGTTTGCTGTTTTAGGAGTCCCTAAAACATTAAACAACCAGAATTACATTGTCATACTGTAACGGCAGCCTTCCTCCTCTTCACGAGAAGAGGAGGTGTAGCAGGGATCGGACCAACACGCAGCGTAGCCAGTGCTCAACATGTTTAATAGACGAAACCGTGAACACTTACAAAAATACAAAATAACAAACGTGGCAAACCGAAAACAGTCCTATCTGGTGCAGAGAACACAAAGACAGAAGACAACCACCCACAAATCCCAACACAAAACATGCTACCTTAATATGGTTCCCAATCAGAGACAATGACAAACACCTGCCTCTGATTGAGAACCATATCAGGCCAATTGACAATCCCCACATAGAAACACAAAACATAGAATGCCCACCCAGCTCACGTCCTGACCAACACTAAAACAAGGAAAACACACAAGAACTATGGTCAGAACATGACACATACTCATGTCACAACACCCATAAAGCTAGCCAGCTAACTGGCTAATGTTAGCTAGTCAGCTAGCTTGCTAAATCGCGATTTTCGTAAATGAACTTTATGACAAAAAATATGCATAATCGTTTGTCTGTACATTAACTAACATATTCCTCTCAGCTGTACATTTTTTTGCACAATTCGTTATGAAGTTATAATTACTTACATTTGCTTCCACCCTAGAATTTTTGTCAGCCATCTTTGAGTTATATTGGCTGATGGAGGGAGAGTCCTGCAAGATTAAGCCCACTGCCTATGGCGGCACTTGAATTTGGGGCGATATTTTGACAATTGGCTGCCGCCCTCCAGCGCCCCTGATCGGCTACTACACCACCCGCGGCACCCCTGCCACCAGCTCATAGCGTTGCTGCAGTACCATGCTCTCACCCCATTCCCGCTTCTCCTGAAATTCACTCCCACTATCCTTGGTAGCTATGGTGATGTGTGTATGTATATGGGATTATCCATTTGTGAAACATTAATAAAAATGAATCTGCCAATTAAATGATTGTATATATTTTGTTTGTGTGTGTGACGAAGACGATTAGTGATTAAGGCAGTAGCCTAATCTAGCCTGTTAACATTAGCTAGCTACTACTAGTGGATATAATTTTTGCTAAAAGTAATCTATAGAGATTTGAAACATTTTGCTACCATGTCTAAGAGACAAAAACTATCAGAAAGCGAATATATATAAAAAATTTAAAAAACTATGAGAAAAGAGGCACAATCTCTAAACCAAAGAAATTCGTTGGTGAAATGTATCAGCGTGCAGCAATGTCCATCAGCCGGTGTGGAGAATGACAAGTCTATGAGGCCATTCATTCGCCGAGAACGTCGAGCCCCCGTTTGCTGATTGTGGCAGCGAACAGGCCAAACCGGATTAGTCCGAGCCATGCACTTCCACCGATGATGAAAACTCTCTGGCTAGACAAGAACAGGTGGTCGCACCAGGCCTAGCCACACCTCCAAACAATGCCGGCGAAGACCCTACTATCTTGGACCCAGACTCAGATTCGTCGCTCCCCGTCCCGGATGACAGCGGTCGTGCTGCTGCTAAATCTGACTCCCAGACAAAAAACATAGAAGATCCCGGTGAGTGGACAAAATATAGGAATGGATCTTTACGGGATATGTTAGTGCAGACTGGGCCACATCAGGATAAGGAGGGGAATTTCCTAAGAGATGAGGGACCACATAAATTGTCGCTGGCCTACTCCAATAGGAGGATGGCGAACGAGGAGAGAATGGAGAGACCAAGGCTTGTCTATTCCAAGCAAAACGATGCAGCCTTCTGTTTTTACTGCAAACTTTTTTCACACGTGTACAAATCTGCGCTGGTCATGGATGGAACCAGGGACTGGAACAATCTGTGCCACCTCCTCAGCTCGCATGAGAAGTCGCATGATCACCTAGATAGTTTTCAGAGGTGGAAGGAGCTGGAGATCAGGCTGGTGTCCAAGCAAACTCAGATGATTTGATTGCAGGACCATGGACAGCTACCGAGAGAAAACAGCGCTGACTGCAACGCAACACCACAGCAGAGGAAAGAGGTCTAGGTGGAGAATAAATAAATAAATGTTTGAAACTGAGACAATCAAATTCGATATGTAAATGAACGAAATAGGTTAAGGCTGGGTCATTGACAGAAATCTTATTTTACACTGCTCCAGCGAAACGAGGCCCGCCATGCATTTATGAAAGCAGTTGTTCCCAAAGCTCAAATGATCTTAGTCTGTTTTACAGTTCWACAGAAATACTAAAATATATGTTAAATATGTTATATGAAAGTGTTGTTTTTATTGTAATTGTGACAATTATGGGGTCGTGCCATGTGTGATAACAGGGATATTATAGTTTTCCTACTATAGGTAGTAGGTTGCATAGTGATAGTAACATTGTAACTCTCCAATGCAGGGGTTAAATATAATTTGAGTTTATTTCGTCATCTTCCAAAAAATAAGTGGTAAGCCAACCTGTTTTACAGACACAATTATCCTATCCATAGATGTCGTTATAGCTAAATACTCCAATACTGTCGTATGCACTGATTAAATACCTCCTTGTCTGGGAAGGGCTTGGTGTGTTTGACTAAAACCAGGGCTCGAATTGAGTGAGGGTATCACATACTCTTTTTTTCCCTTATATTTTGAAATAAATACATAAAACGTATCCAGATTATATCATGCGTTCTATAACAATGCTTAACTCGGTGATGCCTTACCGTAGAAACAAGCTCTAAAATGCCCGCGAAAGACGTGACTCGGATGCATACGYATATGTTTTGATCTGAGGCTAAACTGCAGCCTATACTATTCGAGGAGATTTTTTTTAATTACTTTGCTATTCTGTCCCTATTAATTTAGCTTTTCTATTTCTGAAAAGAGAAGACGTTTGTTTAAACCCAGGCAGCTTTTAGGGGAGCACTTCTGTTGTTGGGTTATACAACGGACGAGTATCCAGCAGTTGAAGCTTACAGTTTTCTGCGTCAGTCGAGCCTCTGTCTGGGTGGAAAGGTAKCTTTTGAAAGTGCCATGCTTAGGATGTCCAAGATGTAATTATTTTTGTCTCGCCTAGGGCGGCAMAACATCCAGGGCATTGGTGGTTTTATCAATGTAATCAGATTGTAAATATTACGCTATGTAAATTGACATCGAACTGATTATATAGCCCACTAKCCAGATGTGTTAAAAATTGTGTTTAATTTGTAGCATAGGCCTATTAATTGGGCTGCTATTATGTTCTGTTCCTCCGACTTTTAGCTGGYYAAAAAAWTGGCCCAAAGCCAAACCTATGGGGGGCAGGAGATTTTTGTGCTGGTGTATTTAACATTCAGCAAACAAGAGCTTGCGTCCCTCTTCGAATATTGGTTTGAGAAATGCAAAAAGAAAAAAATTGATGTCCAGGAAGCTTTTCTGCTTTTCCTGCATGGGAGTCCAAGAGCTAAGGAGCGTTTTTTAAGGAGGCCAGCAGAACACACATGCGTTTATATTGCGCTAGAGACGTAGGCTATAAATTAGAAGCTTATTATGCATAATCCCAMACTTAGCTAAATATAAGGCTAATACTGCATTCAATTTATAGGGCTATATATCAATCTACAATAGGATTATCTATTTTGGATGCAATTTGAATGGAGTTGATGGAGAGAGAGAAAGACTGCGAGAGAGTGCTATATTAATATATGAACCTGGTGAAATTCACAAAGTACTTTAACAACTGTTACACAAACATGGTCTCTTTTTTTGTTTTCTTGAGTCAGGCAGCTCCAAAATGCAGGTTTTTCAGCATAGCTCGGTGCTTTRTGTGGCGGTGGGTCCGCCAGCAGAAAATAAGGAGCACATGGGTTGGTAATGTTCTCTGGTTGCGCTGTGAGTGTTCTGCCACTCATGGGGACACTACCTCACTGACAAATCTAAGGGTACAGCTCGAAAATTCAAGCCCCTTGGGTGCTGCAATAGAGTTGCATTAGAAGTGTCCATCCAAGAAGGCTCATTGGTCATTGAAATCTTAGCTAGCAGTCATGAATCATGAATCAAGTCAACAATCTACTGGCAAATTATTTTTAATCCTTGTCATATGAAGATAAATAATTAATAGAAATGACAGATAAAACGTATCAGTGCTCATCGGCCATTGGACATAAACATTACACAACAAGTTGGAAATTACAAATTCAACAATGAGTGGTTTGGAAGGAATCCGTGGTTAACTGCAAGCATTGCAAAGCAATTACTGGCCTGCTATTCAGTGGAGTGGGTGTGTGGTCCCAATTCTGGGTTTAAGGGCCTTTTTTCCAAGCTTAAAATGCTGAACATTCAACATTGTCCATGCTGTCAATCCAGCATGATTTCTGCCACGCCCAAAACAACTGTTATCTCAGAACTGGGAAATCTGACTTCAGTGAGTTCAAGACAACTGGGAACTCTGGAAAAAAACAGCTCTGACTGGGAAAATACGTTTTGAACGGTCATCCAACTCGGAATTGTAAGTCGGGAACTCGGGCCTCTTTCTAGAGCTATGACCTGAAGATCACTGACGTCATCATGATTCAACCTTGTTTTTTTCCGAGTTCCCAGTTGTCTTGAAAGCACCATAAATCCTTGACTTTGATGACAAAGTTTGATGACAACATTTGCCCACAGAGGACTGCCGCGCCACCTTCCTGTTCAAGTGAGCACAGCACAACAAGGTGAGTCCAAAAATGTATTGTATGCTGCTGCATAAATTATGTAATATGCCAAGGAGATATGTATACTGTAGCTAAGAAAGTATTATTAAGTGTATGTTGTGTAGTAAGCTGTGAGGCCCATGTCAGAAGTCAGAACAGTAGGCAGAATTAAGAGGGGAAAATAGACTACATTATTAGGGTGAGGCCCCTAATAATGTGGTCTATTTTCCCCTCTTAATTCTGCCTACTGTTCTGACTTGGTGGTGCACATGTAGCTTATAACCTGTTTTAGAGAAATGTAATCATTGAATATTGTAAGAGCTATCATTGTCTGCTTATATGCCCCCTTTTGTCACACCCTGGCCTTAGTTATCTGTGTTGTCATTATTATTTTAGTTAGGTCAGGGTGTGACATGGTGAAGTATGTGTGTTGGTTTGTCTAGGGGTTTGTAGGTTTAATGGGGATATGTCTGGTCTAGGTGTTTGTATGTCGATGGCTGCCTAGATTGGTTCTCAATTAGAGACAGCTGTGGTTTATTGTCTCTAATTGGGAGCCATATTTAAGGCAGCCATGGGCATCATGTGTTTGTGGGTAATTGTCTATGTTGAACGTTTGTTGCTTGTCTGTGCACTTACGTTATTTAGCTTCACGGTCGTGTGTTGTTTTGTTAGTTTGTGTATAGTGTTCGTTTCGTGTTTTTTCTCTCTTCCAAAAAAAAGATGTATTTTGCACACGCTGCGCCTTGGTCCTCTCTCTCACGAAGACGATCGTGACACCTTTATTTATCCTACGGTTTTGACTTGTTGTACAGGGAGAACACTGTAAGAACGGCACGTTCTGAATTCTGTCACTGTACATTTCAAAAGTGCTGATCAAATACTTATTTGACTACGTCCGTCCTAGCTCACTCATTAATGTTCTAATCGAAATTACGGATTGCCTCTTATCTGCTTGTCATCCACTTATGCCATAGTTTGTACATCTCAATTGTCAGTAGAAATCACATTTGTTTAGCAAGTCAGCCATATCAGCTATGTTTTTTTTAAAGGCAGTAAATMAACTGTTTTGCTGCCAGACAATGCTCCGCTGATAGCCAGGTGTAGCAGTGGTAAGGTTTTGGGACTCTGCTGTTGGGCAGCTTTATGTAGGTCCCAACAGTTTGTGGGCATAGCTTGTCACCGTTATAGTGTAATTAATGTATTGTTTAGTATTGTGTTGTGTAGTGGCTTTGCTGGATGCATCTCAAAACATTTTTGTTTGTTTGCCCCACCAAGATCTACATGCTAAAATCGCCACTGTAAATAATGTATTATAATTTACCGGTTTCTCGTAGTTATTTATTCCGGGCAAAGGGAGTGGTTTTGGGTGGTAAATCCTGGTAAATCTCAGTAACCAGGTTTCCGCCATTCAACCCTAGTGTGGATCCTATTGGTGCAGGTCATTCGGGAGGGTGTCTCWCAGTTCTGGGAGGGTGTCTCGCTGGTCTGGGTGGGAGTCCCTTGCTCTGTTGCTCCTGTGTGAGGTGCTGGGGCTSCAATTGAGGGTGATGTCCTTCAGGTTCCTGGCAAAGATGGGGGCTGCTGCCTTGTAGAGGTGGACCTGGTCGTGAAGGCTGTTCAAGTCCATGATGGAGTGGTGGGCCAGGTAGATGTTAGGTTTTGAGGCACAATGCTGGGAAATGCTTGCATTCACACGCTGTATGGTGGCAGGGTGAACGTCTTTTCGTGGTAGCAGGGTGGAGATTACCCACTAGTGAGTTAGGGAGTGAGGAAGAAGCTTTTTCAATCAATCGTGGAAAGGGCTGTGGCCACCCTTTCCTACTGCGCCCTCAGATAATTTGTGTCTGTTTGAATTGTGATGTGGCTGGGGGACCCTAGTCGGTCCTCTGACAGGAGCTCCAAGGCACGCCAGGTGTTTGGACACCAGAGTTTAGCCACTTTGTGTTTTGGAAAAAGTTTATTCTCATCATGTAGTTCCCATTTCAGTCAATGAGGAGCACAATATCTGCCTTTTGTGTGTCCTTGGTGGGGGTGTTGTCAGGAGAGCTATCTGAGGGCTGACAAGAAGGGGTGCCAGGAGGGGGAGTCTGCTTGGTTGGTGTAGGTTCTGTCTTGTGTGTGCTGCTGTGGTGTCAAGGCTGTATGATCGGGGTCTGAAGTGGGCTGTTCTGTTGGCCTCGCTCTCTCTCGCTCTCTCTCGCTCTCTCTCGCTCTCTCTCGCTCTCTCTCGCTCTCTCTCGCTCTCTCTCGCTCTCTCTCGCTCTCGCTCTCGCTCTCATATACAGTAATGGTAAATATGATATTTTGTGGCCCCTAGGCTATATCAGAGAAGAAGAGGTGAAGCAGTATATATAATTATAGATACTCTTTGTATATATGCCAAGTGAATCAGGGATTGACACTTTCAGAATTGTAGGAATAGGCTACATGAAAGTATAGAGGGACAAATGGTAGAACAGCCTATAATTTTTCATGGCAGCCTACTACGGTAGCCTATTGGACCACAGTCCAAAAATAAACATGCAGCTAGTTATAGGCTAAGCAAGAAGTTTGGTATAGAATMAGCTTTTTCTTTTATAAAATTCAGTACAGTTCAGATATTGCATGTTCATAATTTCCGTCGAGTTTTGTTCTCTGGCTGCAGTACAAACCAAAACAACAGATGCACATGCTCACGTGACTGGACTGCAAATTGCAGCCTGTGCACATTTAGCTATCATCTTATTAAGTGACATGTCACATTAGTCTAATTTAACTCCTTAATTAATATTAAATGAGACTCTTGACCAGTCGCTGAAAAAGTACAAAGAAAATGTAAGTTATAACTTTAGCTAGCTAGTACACCAGTAATTGGTTTATATGTTTTTGGATAACTGAAATGCCTTGACAGTACAAACAGCACTAACATTAGCAAGCTAGTGAGCGGCAAACTTAAAAACATTGTTTTGCGTGATAGCTACATTCAACTCTTTCAGTTGAACATTTTATCTCTTCTAATAACATTTTAAAATGTAGCTGTGTAATTTCTGTATTTCTGATGCCTTGCCGCACTGACAAGCGCTAATAAGAAAACTGTGGCGGAGATCTTTGTGGGCTATACTCGGCCTTGTCTCAGGATGGTAAGTTGGTGGTTGAAGAAATCCCTCTAGTGGTGTGGGGGGTGTGCTTTGGCAAAGTGGGTGGGGTTATACCCTGCTGTGTTTTGCGCCCCTGTCCGGGGTATCATCGGATGGGGCCACAGTGGTCTCCTGACCCCTCCTGTCTTAGCCTCCATATTTATGCTGCAGTAGTTGTGTCGGGGCTAGGGTCAGTCTGTTAATCTGAAGTATTTCTCCTGTCTTATCCAGTGTCCTGTGTGAATTTAAGTATGCTCTCTCTAATTCTCTCTTTCCTCTCTCGGAGAACCTGAGCCCTAGGCATAGCCCTGGACTACCTGGCATGATGACTCCTTGCTATCTCCAGTCCACCTGGCCGTGCTGCTGCTACAGTTTCAACTGTTCTGCCTGCGGCTATGGAACCCTGACCTGTTCACCGACGGCTACCTTTCCCAGACCTGCTGTTTTCAACTCTCTAGAGACAGCTGGAGCAGTAGAGATACTCTCAATGATCGGCTATGAAAAGCCAACTGACATGTACTCCTGAGGTCTGACATGTTGCACCCTCGACAACTAACTGTGACTATTATTATTTCACCATGCTGGTCATTTATGAACATTTGAACATCTGGCCATGTCTGCTATAATCTCCACCCTGCACAGCCAGAAGAGGCCACCCTCATAGCCTGGTTCCTCTCTAGGTTTCTTCCTAGGTTTTTGCCTTTCTAGTTCGGTCTGGGGAGTTTTTCCTAACCACGTGCTTCTACACCCTGCATTGCTTGCTTTTGCTGGTTTTAGGCTGTGTTTCTGTACAGCACTTTGGATATATCAGCTGACTGTAAGAAGCGCTTGTACATACTATAATAACACTATTGATTGATTTGTCAAGATGTTACTATTCCCTCTGCTAAAATGGAATGGAATGCAGGCCTAGGACAAGTGAACTGGAACAAAGTCTCGTTGTTGTCTGGCAAATATTGCATATCTAATAAGGTGAAAGAAGTATCATYCAAACTCAATCATACCCTTTACCCTGTAAAGACCTTTATTATACACAGATTTAAAATAGCTATTGATAACAAACAAAAAAGCAATACGCACCATAACTTTTTGACAAATTGAAAAATGAGCTCGATATGTAATACCACTGTTTGTTAGGTTTATGTACTCTTGTTTCTATATTTCTGTTTTTGTATTTGTTGTTTTTATAACATTTTTTTAAATGTTAAATAAAAAAAACACTGGCAAGCGCTATAATTGCAAAGCGGAAGTGGTCCGCGAGTGAATTTTGCGTAATGAGTGACAGAGAGAACTAAAGAGAAAGAGAAATGGCGCCTCAATGCCATATTTACTGAGGCAGAGTACAGACGGATAGACAGATTAAACAAGTGCAAATAAACGGACAAATCATGGTGAACACAAGAAAGAACTCTCGGCGTAAGCCGAGCTGTCCCTTCATCTCGTCCAGGACCCGGTCTTCTGCCAGAAATCCTTCCAACTCTGAGGATCATGTAAGCCGGGTTATTTTCTTCACTGCCCGGCTAATATAACGTTAGCTATAATATGGCTAACTAGTTAGCATTGGCCTCAAGCCGGTTCTCAGTGTTTTTTTTGTTGTTGCCATAAACCCTGCTACAATGTTTGACACCAGTATAATTGATTTCACGAGTAAATGTGGCTATGTATGTTTGCCATAAMCACGGACGCCATTATATGAATGATAGCTTTCAGGTTAACGTTAGCTTCCTAACTGACTGCCAGCTCTAAGTTGCCGGAGTTCCCTTTGTTGGGCTTGTGTTATTATGCCTACCGACTGCAGGAGATAATGTAGCCTGCTAGCTAGCTAGTTAGCCTGTTTTAGTGTGTCACTCGACAGCCCAAAACAAAGTGACACTGCAGTTAACGTGTTATTGATATGCATGTTTTATTGTTGACCGTGTTTTATATGCAACGTCAATAAATGACAGGCTAGTAGTGCTAGCCATGTAGTTGTGGGGGAAGGGAACCCGATGAACCCCGATGGTTCACAACAGTTGGCTGACTATCGTCCTCAACTATTTAGCTAACGTRAGCTAGCTAACTTGAAGTTGAAATCGCTGAACTTTATTGTTTGAAAGAAACTTGAAGTGTAAACTTTTATACGGGATGCTGTTGACATAATATTCAGGTTTAAATAGTCTGGTAAAGATATTCATTAACGTTAACTGCCTCAAGTGTTTTTCTAGGATTTGGAGCATTAATGTTGAGTCACAACAAATATAACAATACTAGTAAGTTGGCTACAAATGTAAACAATATGAGGCAAGTTAGCTGTTGTGGATACAATTAAACATCGCAAAATGAATAGGGACAATTGTTATTTGGTTAGCTACCCTCTTGAGTGCTTTAAATTGAAGCATTTGTGATTATATTGCCATTTTGCCAGCTATTTTGTCATGAATTATCATGGAAATATGGAATGAGTTGTGTAACTTAACAGGTAACTTTAACTTAGTAGTTAAATGTTCTTCAGTAAGTTTAAACTTTAAGGCACTTAGCAGGTTTGATTGGATACCTGAACAAATGTACTGAAAATGTATTTGAAATGGAGATGAGTCTTAGTTAAATTCAGATTTGTATCACTTCTTGCTATTTGCTAACGCAAAGCAGGACAGACAGTCAGATCTGGAGCTAGCTGATGTAATCAAACGGCTCAGCAGTGATAGCCGTTGATAACAGACATCTATTTAGCGTAACCAGCATATTTTCGATCATCCTTTACATGGCGATACTTTAGTCATTCTCGACTTGAAAAACACTGCTATCTTAAACTCCCATCGCAGGTGGAACGTTTGAATTTCGAAAATGCTCAGTTATTAAATAAAATAATTTTTTGCTCCATGAAATTACTTGACAATGTATACGCCACCATCATAGAGTATATTTGTCTTCTCTCATTGATCAAGACAGGTGAGTGTCATTCAAAGCTAAGCTTGATTTCTGAGTTGCACACATGATGTGCAACACTTTGGGGTGGACACCCACCTGTCCCGACTAATGAGAGAAAAAAAAGATACTTAAAGATGGCGGAGTATTAGGGCTGTCCCCGACTGAAAAAAAATCTTTMGTCTGAAATGTTTTAATGTGTATTTTTCCATACGTGTTTTTATAAAACCACTAAGCATTGACCTGGTCTGATGCGTATGGTTTGACGCCTCACGAGGGCGCCAGAGATCTKGATATCCAGAAGTAAAATACCTTTACCTGCCTGACCCAACTATTCTCATGCTCCTGCTGGCTAGGCTGGACTCAATTAACTAGTTGATGCAATGTTTCAATTTCGCTGCAGACAGGCCACGTGTAGCCAATGTGATTTATTGGATATTTATTTTTATCAGGATATTTTCTACCTGCAGGATGCAATCTTTTTATTTGTTGGCTTTATGTAGGCTATTTTTACATAGTTAGCAATGGCAATGTAAGTTACTTTTTAGGTTTATCATTTTCATTTAGATTTGGATAGAATGTTGATTACCAACATGAGAATAATTTTGAGATATGAAGACGTTATCATAAATGTAATTAAACTGTTTAACGAAAATCTGCATATGAAAACCATAACTGGCACACAGATCGGTTGAAATGGTAAGAAATTGCCATTCAACAACATGAGAAAGATGGCCGACTCCTCATGTAGCCTATTACCGGCAACTTCAGGAMAGTAATGGCAGAATCTGCGAAAGCCAGCTTGCACTAGTGAACTTGCAACATTGTYTAACATTTTCTGGGCCCTCAGTTTCRCACCACTGAGCTCGAGACAGACACAGCTGTAGGCAATTTGGGCAATGGATGAGAAGCAGTGCTCGACTTGAGCTCATGTAGCTCATGCCTTATAGAATATTATCTCAAAATTATTATGGGGCTCCTGCACCTAAATAGAAACAGTACCAGCACCCAAAATGAGTACCAGAACCTATTTCAGTCCAAATCAAGCGCTGCTAAGTAGTAATCAGCATTTTTAGACATTTTTTGCTTTCACGTCGAGTGGTTATCAAAAGGGAGAAAGCTGGAAAGATTTAAGGTAGTCTATAGGCCTACTTCTATGTGTCCACATCCTTAATGAACATTAACAGCAGCGCTCCAAACAAAAGACAATAGCTGTGTTCGAATAATCATAGCATATCATTACAGCAGTATGTACTGCAGMGGCGGCAGGTAGCCTAGTGGTTAGAGCGTTGGGCCAGTAACCGAAAGGTTGCTGGATCGAATCCCCGAGCTGACTGCTAGATCGAATCCTCGAGCTGACAAGTTAAAAATCTGTCGTTCTGCCCCTGAACAAGGCACCCAGTGTTCCTAGGCCGTCATTGTAAATAAGAATATGTTCTTAACTGACTTGCCTAGTTAAATAAATGTACCGGTATGTTAGCTAGCTACCTAACATTAGTTGGCTACTAAWACATCAAACTTGCCAGTATATTAACTATATGCTATCTAACTAACTACCCAATGTTTTTTTACTTGGTATAGTCGTTGTGTGTTCTCAATGGCCATCCGGAAGCTTTTGTAAATTCGCTCTCCCGAATTCAGAGCACTCTCGTCTGAGTGTACCGGAGTGCAGAATAACTTATGAATTATCAAACGCTCAACACCATTTGAATATGGCAGTTGTAAGTCAACGTCGGCAAAAAAGCGTAATTAAATTGTTGAATATCAAAACAAACTCTGAACCAATTATATTAATTTGGGGACAGGTTGAAAAGCAATAAACATTTATGGCAATTTAGCTAGCTACCTTGCTGTTGCTAGCTCATTTGTCCTGGGATAAAAACATTGGGTTGTTATTTTACCTGAAGTGCACAAGGTCCTCTACTCTGACAATTAATCCACAGATAAAACGGTAAACCGAATTTGTTTCTAGTCATTGCTACTCTTTCCTTCAGGCTTCTTATTTGGACTTTATATGGCGGTTGGCAACCCACTTTAGGAGCATTACCACAAAGATSAACTGAGTATGGACTTCGGTTCATCTTTCAATCACCCACATGYGTATATGCTCCTAAAAACCAATTAGGAGATGGGAGAGGCAGGACTTGCGACGTGTTGCGCGTCATAAATAGAACCAAGTTCTATTTTAGCGCCTGGCTGTGCAGGCGCTCGCGAGCAGTGTGGGTGCAATGATTTAACAACATGTATGTCTACATCTATTTTGTCAGATGACATAAAAAAAAGCCTAACCAGTTCTGCCAGGGCGAGTAAAATGGTCAGTCAGGTGTTCTTTAATTTGTGTCTGGAAGTAGCTAGCCAGTTAGCTTGACTGCCGTTGTAAGGTCAGAACGCTCTAATCAACTCTACTCCTATGCCAGAGCGTCCAGTGTGTGCTCTGAACGCTCCCAGAGCGAAACGCTCTGAATTTACAAACTGACAATCTGATAACGCTCTGATTGTGCGCACTCCAGATTGAATTTAAGAACACACCCGAAGTCGTAAAATGTCTAGTTAGAAATTTGTTACCTAACAAGAGGTTGCATAGCCACAGCATCAACTCCGGTAGACAGGCGAAGCCCTAGTATGCTCAACTGAAAGGATACTGTTCGTTTACAGTATACTAAKATTAACTAATAGTATGTAGTATACAGTATGTTAGTATAGTTATTTGAACACAACTGACTAAATTTGAAAACTCAAATGGAATGAAATAAACCAACACTTGTTTCTCACAAGAATAGCATATATTGTGCACTCTGCAAACAATGTGTCTACTCAGACAATGAGAACGGGAAGACTGGAATAATATTATTGAATGCATTAAAATAACCGTAACAATCATTGTAGATTAGGAATTAACAGTAAATGTACTACTGGTGATATATGTTATGGGGAATTGATATACACTAACAATTGAACGAAAACCATTCACACAATTTTTAAAATGTATTTTACATTTTTTTATTTCACCTTTARTTAACCAGGTTGGCTAGCTGCGACCTGGCCAAGATAAAGCAAAGCAGTTTGACACACACAACAACAGTTACACATGGAATAAACAAACATACAGTCAATAATACAGTAGGAAAAAAGTCTATATACAGTGTGCWAATGAGGTAAGATAAGGGAGGAAAGGCAATAAATAGGCCACGGTGGCGAAGTAATTACAATATAGCAATTAAACACTGGAATGGTAGATGTGTATGAATGTGCAAGTAGAGATACTGCAAAGAGCAAGATAGATAAATAATACAGTATGGGGATGAGGTAGTTGGATGGGCTATTTACACATGGGCTATGTACAGGTGCAGTGATCTGTGAGCTGCTCTCCAGCTGGGCTTAAAGCTTGTGAGTGAGATATGAGTCTCCAGCTAAAGTGATTTTTGCAGTGTTCCAGTCAATTGCAGCAGAAACTTTAGGAAAGCGGCCAAAGGAGGAATTGGATTTGGGGTGACCAGTGAGATATACCTGCTGTAGCGCGTGCTACGGTGGGTGCTGCTGTGGTGACGAGTGAGCTGACATAAGCGGGGCTTTACCTAGCAAAGACTTGTAGATGACCTGGAGCCAGTGGGTTTGGCGACGAGTATGAAGCGAGGGCCAGCCAACGAGAGCGTGGTGGGTGGGTGGGTGGGATATGGGCGTTGGTGACAACGGATGGCACTGTGATAGACTGGATCCAATTTGTGAGTAGAGTGTTGGAGGCTATTTTGTAAATTACATCGCCAAAGTCGGATCGGTAGGATGGTCAGTTTTACGAGGTATGTTTGGCAGCATGAGTGAAGGATGCTTTGTTGTGAAATAGGAAGCCTATTCTAGATTTAATTTTGGATTGGAGATGTTTAATGTGAGTCTGGAAGGAGAGTTTACAGTCTAACCAGACACCTAGGTATTTGTAGTTGTCCACATATTCTAAGTCGGAACTGTCCAGAGTAGTGATGCTGGATGGGCAGGCAGGTGCGGGCAGCGATCGGTTGAAGAGCATGCATTTATTTACTTGCATTAACTTCTTTGATATAGGGTGCAGCATTTCACTTTTGGATGAATGCGTGCCCCATAGTGAACTGCCTCCTACTCTGTCCCAGACACTAATATATGCATATTATTATTACTATTGATATAAACACTCTGAAGTTCTAAAACTTTTGAATGATGTCTGTCGTATAACAGAACTCATATGGCAGGCAAAACCTGAGAAAAATCCAACAGAAGTGAGAATTCTGAGACTGTCAGTGTTAAAGTCATCGCCTATTCAATTCCCTGTAATATGGATATGTTTGCACTTCCTACGCCTTCCACTAGATGTCAACAGTCTGTAGAACGCTGAATGAAGCCTATACTGTGATGTGGGCCGGATGGGAGTTGTTTCAGTCATTGGTCTGCAGATTGCCAGGTCACGCCGCTTTCCTCATGATATGCCTTGTGTTCCATAACTTCTACAGACATGAAGGAATGCTCCGTTTGGAACGTTATTGGATATATATATGTTAAGAGCAGTTGGAGCCACGGAGGAGAGTTGTAATGACATTGAAGCTCGTCTGGAGGCAGATTTAAAAAAATGCTTTACGGCGAAAGCATACTTACGATTATTTGAGGACATAGCCCAGCAGACAAATCATAACAGTAACCAGCCAAGTAAAGAGACCAAGTCAGAAAATAGAATACAATTAATCCCTTACCTTTGATGATCTTCATATGGTTGCACTCAGCAGACATTCATTACTCAATAAATGTCCTTTTGTTCGATAAAGTTCTTTATATCCGTTTCTTCAGTAATCCACAGGTTCAAACGCAGTCAAAACAGGCAGAAAAAAAATCCAAATTGTATCCGTAAAGTTCATGAAAACATGTCAAACGATTTATATTCAACCTCAGGTTGTTTTAGCCTAAATAATCGATAATTTCAACGACAATAACGTCGTCATATAAAAGGTAAACAGAAAGGCACTCTCTCGTTCACGGCGCATGAAAAAGCTCTGACACTTTAGGATCACTCATTCAGACTGCTCTTACTTCCTCATTTTTCAGAATACAAGCCTGAAACTATTCTAAAAGCCACCGTTGACATCTAGTGGAAGGCATAGGAAAATGCCAATTTTAGTCCTAAGTCAATGGAATTTAATGGCATTGAATAGAAAACTACAAAACCAACAAACAAAAAAACTTCCCGAATGTGATTTCTCAGGTTTCGCTTCAATCAGTTTGTTATACTCACAGACACTAATTTTAACATTTTGAAACTTATGTGTTTTTCTATCCAAATCTACCAGTTATATGCATATCATATCTTCTGGGCCGAGAAGCAGGCAGTTTAATTTGGCATGCTTTCATCTCCAAAATTCCAAATCTGCCTCCTACCTAGAGGAATTTAAGAAGCATTGATGTTTATTGTTAGCTACATTTGTGAAAAGATTGCCAAAAAAAAGCACAATGCCTTTTTTAACCATCACTCGTTTGGCGAAGTTGAAGTAGGCTGTGATTCGATGATAAATTAACAGGCACCACATTATTATATTGCAACGCAGACAGCTAGTTACACTACACACAGGTTGATAGATATTACTAGGTTAACTAGTGATTAATGTGAAGATAGGTTTCTTTTTTTTTTAATAAGATAAGTTTAATGCTAGCTAGCAACTTACCTTGGCTTCTTGCAGCCACAAGAGTCTCTTTTGACGCTGCCACTCGCGAACAGGTGGTCAGCCTGCAACAGTTATTCCTCGTGGATTGCAATGTAATCGGCGTCCAAAAAGCAGGCATAACAGATTTTTATCCAAACTTGAAATTGGCCCTATTACCGGTCGACCTTCTAATATAAGCTCCCGCAGTTGACAGATGGCAGTGTCAGAGGCAAAAAAACCCACAGAGGTCGATAGCATTGCCGTAGAGCTCCTGGGCAGGCAGGATTTTGTCGAGGCACAGATCTGGGGAAGGGTACCAACAAATGTCTGCAGCATTGAAGGTCCCCAAGAACACAGTGGCCTCCATCATTCTTAAATGGAAGAAGATTGAAATTAAGACTCTTCTTAGAGCTTGCCGCCCGGCCAAATTGAMCAATCGGGGGAGAAGGGCCTTGATCAGGGAGGTGACCAAGAACCTGTTGGTCACTCTGAAAGAGCTCCAGAGTTCCTCTGTTGGGATGGGGGAACCTTCCAGAAGGACAACCATCTCTGTAGCATTCCACCAATCGGCCCTTTATGGTAGAGTGGCCAGARGGAAGCCACTTCAGTAAAAGGCACATGACAGCCAGCTTGGAGTTTGCCAAAAGGCACCTGTTGTCTATGACCATGAGAYACAAGATTCTCTGGTCTGATGAAACCAAGATGGAACTCTTTGGCCTGAATGCCAAGCGTAACGTCTGGAGGAAACCTGGCACCACCCCTACAGTGAAGCATGGGGATGTTTTTCAGAGGCAAGGACTGGGAGACTAGTCAGGATCGAGGGAAAGATGAACAGAGCAAAGTACAGAGCTCCTTGATGAAAACCTGCTCCAGAGCACTCAGGACTTCAGACAGGGGTGACGGTTCACCTTCCAACAGGACAACGACCCTAAGCTGAGAGCGAAGACAACCCATGAGTGGCTTTGGGACAAGTAGACATAATTGCAAATGATTAAAACCTTCCAATAGGAATCAAAAACACAATTTAGTTACGAATTGAACTTTAATTAAATGAGTTGACTCTTCACATGGGATGATTTCACTGAACAACAAAAAAGGGAATATTGAATGATCCATCGCATCTGTAAAATGATCAGCTAGAAACTAAAGCTTTGGTTGTCTTCCTCTCAGGATTCCATGTCTTCTCCCTGGWCCTCCTCAATGCCCACCTCTTGAACATCAGACTGAGGCCTCATCTTCACGGTCACTTTCCAACCTTGTTGAGCATGGTTCGTTGTCAGGCTCAAAAAGCCACATTTGCCCGGATGGCCACCAATTTTTCAACTCTTGTATTGGTCAGCCTGTTGTGCTTTGGTGTGTGTGTTCCCAAACAAGGACCAGTTGCTCTCTGAGGCGGCTGATGTTGGTGGGATTTGGAGGATGATGGGGAAAGCGCCTCAGATCCACAAAGTCCCTTCCACCAGGTGGCTGATGAGATATGTTGGCACGACTGCCATATTCCACCTCCATCCCAAAGACCTTGCTTGGAGTTGTACTTTGCCAGACTGACAAGAACCTTGCCCTCATCCAGGCCAAGGTGGCGAGACACGGTAGTGTTGACACCATAGGCCTTGTTGATCTCTGCACCAGACAGGATGCTCTTGCCAGCATACTTGGGGTCCAACATGAACGCTGCAGCGTGTATGGGCTTCATGCAGAAGTCTTCACGCTTTGACGTTTTTCAGAACTGCGTTTCCTCTGCTTGAAGCAACAGTGAAGTTGGCAGGGCAGTACGATTTATTCTCTTACATCTGCAAGCAGAGTCTAACATCAACAGGATAGCATTGTCTCCCTCAATCCGTGCAATGGCTACTGCTATTAGGTTTTAGGCTGCTTACCACTCTCCCAAAATACCTCATCCAGGAGGATCCTCTTGATGGGGCTGTCCATATCAGCAGACTTGATATGGCCATTTCTTGGTGACTCCTTCCCCTCCAGGAGTCACTGTCAAACATGATGACAACACCACCCCAATGGGTGTTGCTGGGAAGATTCAATGTGGTGCTCTTATTCTTCTCACTTTGCTTGGTGAGAGGGATTGCTGCTATAACTTGATGACCCTTCACATACCTAACCATTTCCTTGGCTCTATTGTATCCATTGTTTTCAGTGCCATGATGTCCTTGAGGAGCAGATTCAATGCATGAGCAGCACAGCCAATGGGTAGGACTCCTTCATGTTCGCAGCATTGTCTGTCACCAGTGCAAATACCTTCTGTGGTCCAAGGTCATTGACTGCCTTCAGCTCAGCTGCAATGTAGAGACTGGTGTGTATGTTGTCCCTTGTGTCTGCGCTCTTGTAGAATACTGGTTGAAGGGTGGAGATGTAGTTAATTATTCCTTGCCCACGAACATTCGACCACCCATCAGAGATTATTGCAATAGTCTTCTTTCTCTATGATTTGCTRGACCTTCACTTGAGCTCTGCATCCAGCAAATGAGTAGATAAAGCATGTCTGGTTGGAGGGGTGTATGCTGGGCGAAGAACTTTCAGAATTGGGATGGAAACCGCGCTGCACTTTCTAACCTCCTGCCATGTGAATGACAATATAAGAGACATATTTCCCTCAAATTTCACAACCCACAAATCAAATTGACAAACTCCCATATCTGTTAGGCGAAATACTGGGATTGCTGGGATTGCAGTGTGCAATCCCAGCAGCAGAATTTGTGAGCCGATGCCACAAGAAAAGGTCAACCAGTGGGTCAGAAACACCAATGTAAATATAACCTATATTTATCTGCCCATTTTTATTTCCTCCTCGTCATTTGTGCATTCTGCACATTGTTCCAACACTGTACATAGCTTCTGAAACTTTTAAAAATGTTATACTACATTTAACTGCTAAWATATTATTTAAAAGTGATTATTCGCTTAACTTTGTTTGTGTAATGCTTACTGTTAATGGCTGTTGTCGTTTTGTTTAATTTAGCTTTTGTTGGTTTTTGTCATTTTGTTTACTTCACTTGCTTTGCCAATGTAAACATGTTTCCTATGCCAACAAAGCCACTTTTTAATTGAATTGAGAGAGCAAGGGAAGAGATTGAGGTGGGGAGGAAGGAGACAGACAGCGAGACTTGACGCACTGACTGAACCATAAAACACAGGAGTATAGCGATGGCATGTCCTTGGTACTTGTATGTCATTCCTTCCTTATTGATACAACACAATAGCCTGTCTGCTGCCATAGACCACTGCTAGCAGCCTACAGGGAGACTAGTCTGCCTATCGGCCAGACAAGAAGGGATGTGCATCACACACCAATGACTGAACAGAACACGGTCCTTAAGTATTGCTCAAAGTATCAATTTATAACTTTATTTTGTTATACACACACACCACCCTGCATCCCACTGCTGGCTTGCGTCTGAAGCTAAGCAGGGCTGGTGTCCTGGCTAAATTACCAATCTGGCCCTCATACCATCACGGTCACCTAATCATCCCCAGCTTACAATTGGCTCATTCACCCCCCTTTAACACTACCGTTCAAAAGTTCGGCCCTAATTAATCGGTCGACCTCTAATATAAGCTCCTGCAGTTGACAGTGCATGTCAGAGCAAAAACCAAGCCATGAGGTCGAAGGCATTGTCCGTAGAGCTCCTAGCAGGATTTGTCGAGCACAAGATCTGGGGAAGGTACCAACAAATATGTCTGCAGCATTGAAGGTCCCCAAGAACACAGTGGCCTCCATCATTCTTAAATGGAAGAAGATTGAAATTAAGATTCTTCTTAGAGCTTGCCGCCGGCCAAATTGAGCCAATCGGGGAGAAGGGCCTTATAGGGAGGTGACCAAGAACCTGTTGGTCACTCTGAAAGAGCTCCAGAGTTCCTCTGTTGGGATGGGGGGAACCTTCCAGAAGGACAACCATCTCTGTAGCATTCCACGCAATCGGCCTTTATGGTAGAGTGGCCAGACGGAAGCCACTTCAGTAAAAGGCACATGACAGCCAGCTTGGGAGTTTGCCAAAAGGCACCTGTTGTCTATGACCATGAGAACAAGATTCTCTGGTCTGATGAAACCAAGATGGAACTCTTTGGCTGAATGCCAAGCGTAACGTCTGAGGAAACCTGGCACCACCCCTACAGTGAAGCATGGGGATGTTTTTCAGAGGCAAGGACGTGGGAGACTAGTCAGGATCGAGGGAAAGATGACAGAGCAAAGTACAGAGCTCCTTGATGAAAACCTGCTCCAGAGACTCAGGATTCAGACAGGGGTGACGGTTCACCTTCCAACAGGACAACGACCCTAAGCTGAGAGCGAAGACAACCCATGAGTGGCTTTTGGACAAGTAGACATAATTGCAAATGATAAAACCTTCCAATAGGAATAAAAACACAATTTAGTTACGAATTGAACTTTAATTAAATGAGTTGACTCTTCACATGGGGATGATTTCACTGAACAACAAAAAAGGGAATATTGAATGATCCATCGCATCTGTAAAATGATCAGCTAGAAACTAAAGCTTTGGTTGTCTTCCTCTCAGGATTCCATGTCTTCTCCCTGGTCCTCCTCAATGCCCACTCTTGAACATCAGACTGAGGCCTCATCTTCACGGTCACTTTCCAACCTTGTTGAGCATGGTTCGTTGTCAGGCTCAAAAAGCCACATTTGCCCGGATGGCCACCAATTTTCAACTCTTGTATTGGTCAGCTGTTGTGCTTTGGTGTGTGTGTTCCCAAACAAGACCAGTTGCTCTCTGAGGCGGCTGATGTTGGTGGATTTGGAGGATGATGGGAAAGCGCCTCAGATCCACAAAGTCCTTCCCCAAGGTGGCTGATGAGATATGTTGGCACGACTGCCATATTCCACCTCCATCCCAAAGACCTTGCTTGAGTTGTACTTTGCCAGACTGACAAAACCTTGCCCTCATCCAGGCCAAGGTGGCGAGACACGGTAGTGTTGACCACCATAGGCCTTGTTGATCTCTGCACCAGACAGGATGCTCTGCCAGCATACTTGGGTCCCAACATGAACGCTGCAGCGTGTATGGGCTTCATGCAGAAGTCTTCACGCTTTGACGTTTTTCAGAACTGCGTTTCCTCTGCTTGAAGCAACAGTGAAGTTGGCAGGGCAGTACGGATTTATTCTCTTACATCTGCAAGCAGAGTCTAGACATCAACAGGATAGCATTGTCTCCCTCAATCCGTGCAATTGGCTACTGCTATTAGGTTTTAGGCTGCTTACCACTCTCCCAAAATACTCATCCAGGAGGATCCTCTTGATGGGGCTGTCCATATCAGCAGACTGATATGGCCATTTCTTGGGGACTCCTTCCCCTCCAGGAGACTGTCAAACATGATGACAACACCACCCCAATGGGTGTTGCTGGGAAGATTCAAGTTGGTGCTCTTATTCTTCTCACTTTGTTGGTGAGAGGGATTGCTGCTATAACTTGATGACCCTTCACATACCTAACCATTTCCTGGCTCTATTGTATCCATTGTTTTCAGTGCCATTGATGTCCTTGAGGAGCAGATTCAATGCATGAGCAGCACAGCCAATGGGTAGGACTCTTCATGTTCGCAGCTTGTCTGTCACCAGTGCAAATACCTTCTGTGGTCCAAGGTCAATTGACTGCCTTCAGCTCAGCTGCAATCGTAGAGACTGTGGTGTCTGTTGTCCCTTTGTCTGCGCTCTTGTAGAATACTGGTTGAAGGGTGGAGATGTATTTAATTATTCCTTGCCACGAACATTCGACCACCATCAGAGATTATTGCAATAGTCTTCTTCTCTATGATTTGCTCGACCTTCACTTGAGCTCTGCATCCAGCAAATGAGTAGATAAAGCATGTCTGGTTGGAGGGTGTATGCTGGGCGAAGAACTTTCAGAATTGGGATGGAAACCGCGCTGCACTTTCTAACCTCCTGCCATGTGAATGACAATATAAGAGACATATTTCCCTCAAAATTTCACAACACCAAAATCAAATTGACAAACTCCCATATCTGTTAGGCGAAATACTGGATTGCTGGGATTGCAGTGTGCAATCCCAGCAGCAGAATTTGTGAGCCGATGCCACAAGAAAAGGTCAACCAGTGGTCAGAAACACCAATGAATATAACCTATATTATCTGGCCCATTTTTATTTCCTCCTCGTATTTGTGCATTCTGCACATTGTTCCAACACTGTACATAGCTCTGAAACTTTTAAAAATGTTATACTACATTTAACTGCTAAATATTTTTAAAAGTGATTATTCGCTTAACTTTGTTTGTGTAATGCTTACTGTTAATGGCTGTTGTCGTTTTGTTTAATTTAGCTTTTGTTGGTTTTTGTCATTTTTGTTTACTTCACTTGCTTTGCCAATGTAAACATGTTTCCATGCAACAAAGCCACTTTTTATTGAATTGAGAGAGCAAGGGAAGAGATTGAGGTGGGAGGAAGGAGACAGACAGCGAGACTTGACGCACTGACTGAACCATAAAAACACAGGAGTATAGCGATGGCATGTCCTTGGTACTTGTATGTCATTCCTTCCTTATTGATACAACACATAGCCTGTCTGCTGCCATAGACCACTGCTAGCAGCCTACAGGGAGACTAGTCTGCCCTATCGCGCCAGACAAGAAGGGATGTGCATCACACACCAATGACTGAACAGACACCGTCCTTAAGTATTGCTCCAAAGTATCAATTTATAACTTTATTTTGTTATACCACACACCACCCTGCATCCCACTGCTGGCTTGCGTCTGAAAGCTAAGCAGGGCGGTGTCCTAGCTAAATTACCAATCTGGCCTCATACCATCACGGTCACCTAATCATCCCCAGCTTACAATTTGGCTCATCTCACCCCCCTTTAACACTACCGTTCAAAAGTTTGGGTCACTTAAATGTTCCTTGTTTTTGTCCATTAAAATAACATCAAATTGATCTGAATACAGTGAGACAGTTTAATGTTGTAAATGACTATTGTAGCTGGAAACAGGTGATTTTTAATGAATATCTACATATTGTACAGGTGTACAGAGGCCCATTATCGGCAACCATCACCTCCTGTGTTTCCATATGGCACGTTGTTTAAGCTAATCCAAGTTTATCATTTTTAAATGCTTATTGATCATTAGAAAAACCCGCTTGCAATTTCTGTTAGCACAGCTGAAACTGTTCTGACTATAAAGAAGCAAATACCAATCTGGCCGCCCTTGAGTATCTGGAGCATTTGTGATTCGATTAAAGGCCCAAAATGGCCGAAACAAAGATCTTTCTTCTGAAACTCGTCAGTCTATTCCTTGTGGTGAGAAAATGAAGGCTATTCCATGCGGAGAAATTGCCAAGAGAAACTGAAGATCTCGTACTGGCCAATAAAAATGAAAGATTAAAATGGGCAAAAGAAACAGACACTAGACCAGAGGAACTCTGCCAGCATCCCGGATCGTCTTTTCACTGTTGACGTCAAGACTGGTGTTTTGTGGTACTATTTAATGAAGCTTGCTCAGTTGTGCACCGGCGCCTCCCACTCTTTCTATTCTGGTTTAGAGCCAGTTTGCACTGTTCTGTGAACAGTTTCTTGGCAATTTCTCGCATGGAATAGCCTTTAATTTCAGAACAAGAATAGTTTCAGAAAAAGTTCTTTGTTTCTGGCCATTTTGAGCCTGTATCGAATCCACAAAATGATGTTGTTCCAGATAATAAGAAAAGGCGAATCAGTATTTTACTGGCTAACAGAGAACGGAATATAATATCTATTGTTTACAGGAACAGCCATTCAACAATTTAGATGAAGTTTGTGGGAAAAAGAACTTGGGGGGGGGCGAAAATATTTCTCCCATGGCAAAGAAATTCAAAAGGGGTGATGGTTTTAATTAACAGTAATTTTGAATCCAAATGTGCAAATTGTCCAAACAGATCATCAAGGTAGATGGATTATTTTTAAAATTGTTATTGGACAATAAACAGATATGGCTTATTAACCTATACGGTCCGAATAGTGATGATCCAAGCTTCTTTGAAAATATATATATAAGAATTTATCAACTCTACAAGGAACACTAGACTTCTATTATTATGGTGGGAGATTTAATACGGTTCTTAAATACCTCTATGGACCGGAAGAAATCACACTACAAACTATCACCCTCAGGCACTTAAGGAAATCATGAATGTCATGGATATATTGGAAATTGGTGGATATATGGAGACTTAAATACCCTGACCCTAGTGAGATATACATGGCGGAAGGCTGTTCAAGCTAGTTGTCTTCACTACTTTCTGGCACCAAAAGTTTAAAAAAGTGTTGATAGGGGACAGAATGTGGTCGGATCAACACATAATTGGCCATATATATTACTCTTACAGAATTTCCACGTGGGTGAGGATATTGGAAATTTAATCAAAAGCCTACTAGATGATAAATTGTTTAGAACTAGGACAGAAGAATTTATAACTGACTTTTTTCAGACATAACATAGGTACAGCACATCCCCTTATTGTAGAGGAAACTTAAGTGTTGCCGTTTAGAGGCCATGCAATTTAGTACTCATCTATGAAAAAAAGCAATTTAGATCAAGAGTCCATATTAACAAAGGAAATTGAAGGTCTTAACAGTACAGTTAGATAGCAATTAAAAACTGTACCATAGAGGCACAGAATAAGTTTGGAGGAAAAGAAATGGAGAACTTATTCAAAGATCCAGTGTGTAATATATTATAAAAATAAAGCTAACTGGATGGGATATGGGGAAAATCACCAAATATCTTTTTTTCAAATCTTCAATATAGAAATGCTTACCAAAAAACGTGTTACAAATGGAGTCACGCAATGATTCGCCGAATGATTATTTTGAAGGAGAATTAAAGTATTAAGAATTGTTTTCGTTTCAGTCTCCTCCATCCCCACTACTGAAACTAAGTTGTATGGATTTTTATCCCTAATAATGAATGTAATAAAATTAACATCTCTACAGAAAGATCATTGTGAAGGCCAAATTCAGAGGAGGAGGAGGACCGTCTTGATGCAATTGGCGGCTTTAAGGATGGAAAAAACTCTCAGGGTGATGGCATACCAGTGGAAGTAGACAAACTCTTTTGATATACTCAAAGACCATTATTAGCATGTTTAACGCACCCTATATAAATGTTAATTATCAGACACCGCAACAAGAAGGTCTGAGTATCATTATTACTGAAACAGACTCCAAGTGGTGTAATATATAAAAGATCCAGTCCAATAAAAAAAAAAAATGGAGACCTCTTACCAGCTTCAGTGTTGTGATGCAAAAATCCTAGCAAAATGCTTGGCGCATAGATAAAAAAAGTATTGTCAGATACTAATTCATCCTAATCAAGACTTTTTTTTATTTTTATTTTTATACATGGACGGCAT
>NC_036868.1:27761454-27765266 GCF_002910315.2 Salvelinus sp. IW2-2015 | reverse complement strand
CGGGGTCACTTAGAAACATGTCCTTGTTTTTTGTCCATAAATAACTCAAATGATCTGAATACAAGTGTGACATGTTATCGTTGTAAAATGACCTATTGTGCTGGAGAACAGCTGATTTTTAATGGATATCTTACATATTGTACAGGTTGTACAGCAGGCCCATTATTCGGCAACATCCTCCTGTGTTTCCATGGCACGTTTGTTAAGCTAATCCAAGTTTATCATTTTTAAATTGCTTATGATCATTAGGAAAAAGCCCCTTTGCAATTTCCTTGTTAGCACAGCTGAAAACTGGTTCTGATTAAGAAGCAATTAACATTTACATTACATTTTAGGATCATTTAGCAGCAACGCTGCTCTTATCCAAGCGACCTTACAACATTGTGCATTCACCTTATGAATCAGTGGAAACAACGCACTTTACAATAGTGGCATCTAACTCTTTTAAGGGGGGTGGGGGGGGGGTTAGAGGGATTACTTTATATCCTATCCTAGGTATTCTTAAAGAGGTGGGGTTTGAGGTGTCCTCTGGAAGGTGTGATTGACTCTCCCGCTGACCTGGGCGTCCGTGAGGAGTTTGTTCCACCATTGGGTGCCAGAAGCAGCCGGAACAGTTTTGCACTGGTGAGCGGGAACTGTACTTCCTCAGAGGTAGGGGAGGCGAGCAGCGCCAAGAGGGATGAACGCAGTGCCCTTGTTTGGGTGTAGGCCTGATCAGAGCCTGAAGTACGGAGGTGCGTTCCCTCACAGCTTCCGTAGGCAAGCCCATGGTCTTGTAGCGGAGCCTGCAATACAACTGGCCGCCTTGAGTATCTGGAGCATTTGTGGATTCGATTAAAGGCCCAAAATGGCCAGAAACAAAGATCTTTCTTCTGAAACTTCGTCAGTCTATTGTTGTGGTGAGAATGAAGGCTATTCCATGCGAGAAAATTGCCAAGAAACTGAGATCTCGTACTGGCCAATAAAAATGAAAGATTAAAATGGGCAAAAAGAACAAGACACTTAGACAGAGGAACTCTGCCAGCATCCCGGATCGTCTTTTTCACTTGTGACGTCAAGACTGGTGTTTGTGGGTACTATTTAATGAAGCTTGCTCAGTTGTGCACCGGCGCCTCCACTCTTTCTATTCTGGTTAGAGCCCGTTTGCACTGTTCTGTGAACAGTTTCTTGGCAATTTCTCGCATGGAATAGCCTTAAATTTCAGAACAAGAATAGTTTCAGAAGAAAGTTCTTTGTTTCTGGCCATTTTGAGCCTGTATTCGAATCCACAAATGATGTTTGTTTCCAGATAATAAGAAAAGGCGATCAGTATTTACTGGCTAACAGAGAAGGAATATAATATCTATTGTTTACAGGAACCCATTCAACAGATTTTAGATGAAGTTTGTGGAAAAAGAACTTGGGGGGCGAAATATTTCTCCCATGGCAAAGAAATTCAAAAGGGGTGATGGTTTTAATTAACAGTAATTTTGATCCAAATGTGCCAAATTGTCCAAACAGATCATCAAGGTAGATGGATTATTTTAAAATTGTTATTGGACAATAACAGATATGGCTTATTAACCTATACGGTCCGAATAGTGATGACCAAGCTTCTTTGAAAATATATATATAAGAATTTATCAACTCTACAAGGAACACTAGACTCTATTATTATGGTGGGAGATTTTAATACGGTCTTAAATACCTCTATGGACCGGAAGAAATCACACTACAAACTATCACCCTCAGGCACTTAAGGAAATCATGAATGTCATGGATATATTGGAATTGGTGGATATATGGAGACTTAAATACCCTGACCTAGTGAGATATACATGGCGGAGGCTGTCAAGCTAGTTGTCTTCACTACTTTCTGGCACCAAAAGTTTAAAAAGTGTTGATAGGGGACAGAATGTGGTCGGATCATCACTAATTGGCCATATATATTACTCTTACAGAATTTCCACGTGGGGAGGATATTGGAAATTTAATCAAAAGCCTACTAGATGATAAATTGTTTAGAACTAGGACAGAAGAATTTATAACGACTTTTTCAGACATAACATAGGTACAGCACATCCCCTTATTGTAAAGGAAACTTAAGTTGCCGTTTAGAGGCCATGCAATTTAGTACTCATCTATGAAAAAAAGCAATTTAGATCAAGAGTCCATATTAACAAAGGAAATTGAAGGTCTAACAGTACAGTTAGATAGCAATTAAAAACTGTACCATAGAGGCACAGAATAAGTTTAGGAAAAGAAATGGAGGAACTTTATTCAAAGATCCAGTGTGTAATATACATCTAAAAAATAAAGGGAACACTTAAACAACACAATGTAACTCCAAGTCAATCACACTTTCTGTGAAATCAAACTGGTCCACTTTAGGAAGCAAACTACTTGAATTGACAATACATTTCACATGCTGTTTCAAATGGAATAGACAAAAGGTGGAAATTATAGGCAATTAGGCAAGACACCCCAAAAAAGGAAGTGATTCTGCAGGTGAGGACCACAGCCACTTCTCATTCCTTGCTTCCTGGCTTGATGTTTTGGTCACTTTGAATGCTGGCGGTGCTTCTCGCCTCTAGTGGGTACATGAGACGGATTCTACAAAACCCACAAAGTGGCTCAGGTAGTGCAGTTCATTCCAGGATGCACATCAATGCGAGCGTGGTAAAAAGGGGTTTGCTGTGTCTTTCAGCGTAGTTGTCCGGAGCATGGAGGCGCTACAGGAGACAGGCCAGCTACATCAGGAGACGTGGAGGAGGCCGTAGGAGGGCAACAAACCCAGCAAGGCAGGACCGCTACCTCCGCCTTTGTGCAAGGAGGTGCACTGACATTGGAGATAATATAAGACAAGTACTGGAAACAATAGAATACTATGAAATATCGGGGACACCAGGCCGGGTTTTCATAGCTGATTTTGAAAAGGCTTTTGATAAAATACAACTGGAGTTTATTTATAAATGCCTAGAATATTTACATTTTGGGGAATCTCTTTGTAAAATGGGTTAAAGTTATGTATAGTCACCCTAGGTGTAAAATAGTAAATAATGGCTACATCTCAGAAAGTTWAAAACTATCTAGAGGAGTAAAACAAGGTTGTCCACTATTGGCATATCTATTTATTATTACCATCGAAATGTTAGCTGTTAAAATTATATCAAACAATAATATTAAGGGATTAGAAATCCGTGGTTTAAAAACTAAGGTGTAATTGTACCCTGATTCATGTTTTCTTTTTAAACCACAATTAGAATTTCTTCACGGCCTCATAGAGGATCTAAATACTTTTGCTATCCTCTCTGGATTAAAACCAAATTATGATAAGTGTGAATTTGATATTGATATTACGTATTGGATCACAAAAAAATTCAAATTTTACATTACCACGCAGTTTACCAATTAAATGGTTTGACGGAGATGTGGACATACTCGGTATACAAATCCCAAAAGAAAGAAATGATCTCACTCCAATAAATTTTTATAGAAAGTTAGCAAAAATAAAGATCTTGCTACCATGGAAAAGTAGCCTGTCTATTTGTGGAAAAATCACCTTGATTAACTCTTTAGTTATATCACAGTTTACCTATTTGCTTATGGTTTTGCCTACACCTAGTGACCTGCTTTTTAAATTATATGAAAAAAAAATATTCAATTTAATTTGGAACGGCAAGCCAGATAAAATTAAAAGGGCCTATATATATAACGAATATGAATTCGGAGGGCAGAAATGATWAAATATTAAAGCATTAGACCTCTCAATAAAGGCATTAGTCATACAAAAGTTATACTTAAATCCAAACTGGTTCTCTAGTAAATTGGTA
>NC_036868.1:27754304-27760429 GCF_002910315.2 Salvelinus sp. IW2-2015 | reverse complement strand
TACAACAAATATTGTGGTTAAATTCAAGTATACTAATTGATAAAAAAACTATTTTTCGAAGACATGTTTAAAGGTATAATTTGTGAATGATATCATAAATAGGACTGGTGGAGTTGTCACACATGCAGCTAACACAGACATATGGAAATGTCTGCTCTACCCAAAATTACAACCAATTCATTGCAGCATTACCACAAAAATGGAAGAGGCAAGTAGAAGGGGAAAAAAGTAAGGAACTTGTATGTCGGCCCTGTATTAAAGAACATAAATGGTTCAAGAAAAGTGTGATAAATAAAAACATTTACCAATTTCATTTAAGGACCAAAAAACTGACAGCTGTGTCGTATAAATTGCAAAATAGTTGGGAAGAGATTTTCGATGTACCCATTCCATGGCACATGGTTTATGATTTGATCCGCAAAACAACACCGGATTCAGAACTTCACATTTTTCAATTTAAATTACTATACAAAATTCTTGCAACCAATAGAATGTATCCCCCATATATATATATATATATATATATAACAATCTTCCCAGCTATGCAGATTCTGCTGTGAGGAGGCAGTCATTAGATCATTTATTTTGGTATTGTCCATATGTAGCTCGTTTTTGGTCCCAGGTCCAGGAATGGCTGAAGAATTGCAACATTTGCCTAGAACTAACGCTGCAGATAGCAATACTGGGTGATTTGAAAAGCCGTAGTCAGTCAATCAATAATATAATAATTATTTTAGCAGAAAAATATATTTTTWATTTACAGTCTGTAGAAGCAATGAGAATAGAAAGGTTKAATTCTTTTGTGAAACATCACAGCACAGTTGATGATAAATATATGGCAAATAGAAATCCAAAATGGATGATGTTGAGAGATAGATGGGAGGGGTTGAATGGAGCTGAAGGGCGGGACTAATAACAAGATAACCAATGTAAAACATACGGGGTCTGTAAAATGTATATACACTGCTCAAAAAAATAAAGGGAACACTAAAATAACACATGCTAGATCTGAATGAATGAAATATTCTTATTAAATACTTTTTTCTTTACAGTAGTTGAAATGTGGCTGAGACAACAAAATCACATAACAAAAAATTATCAATGGAAATCAATTTATCACCATGAGGTTGGATTTGGAGTCACACTCATAATTAAAAGGGTGGAAACACACTAAGGCTGATGCACTTTGGACGTAATTCTTAAAAACAAGTCAAAATGAGGCTCAGGTTAAGTGTGTGTGGGCTCACGTGCTGTATGACCTCTACAACCTGGGCATGCTCCTGATGAGGTTGGCGGATGGTCTCCTGAGGAATCTCCTCAGACTGACTAAAGCATCGCCAATCTGGACAGTCTGTGGTGCATAGTGGCGTTGGTGGATGGAGCTGAGACATGATGTCCCAGATGTGCTCGCAATTTGATTCCAGGTCTGAGGGTAACGGCGGGCAAGTCATAGCATCAATGTGCTTCACTCTTGCAGGACTGCTGAACACACTCCAAATGAGGTCTAGCAATTGTCTGCATTATAGGAGGAACACAGGGCAACCGCACAACATGCAAATGGTTACAAGGGGTCTGAGGATCTTATTCGGTACCTAATGAAGTCAGGCTACTCTGGCGAGCCATGGAGGGCTGTGGGCCCCAAAAGAAATGCACTAACCATGACTCGGGAACAATACATTCCACACTACTACACCACCCATAGATCCGGCTTAAGCCGAGGTCACGAGCTCGAAGAGATCGATGACTCTGCGCCAGCATAACTCGTTCCTACACAACCACCTGCGTCCTACAGACTAATGTAACGTATTGTCACAAAATGTGTTCAGCTGTGAACCTGTCCTTCATTGTGAACGCACAGCACAACAAAGGAGAAGCGGAAAGGACGAGACAGTGTACAGGATTGAGTTTTTTCAGCCTGCAATTTTCATGTGATTCTTCTCAGATTTTTGAGGCAAAATTGCCACAATAACTAATCACCTGCAGCGGGTGTCAATTAAGCGGCAGATATGAACAGAACAACACATTCCCACTGTGGATGCTCATGGAGGACTTCAATACTTAGGCCAGACCGAGTACTACTGTGGGGAGTCCTGTTTCTTAGAAGCGTTCTCTGGTAAAGCTAGCAGAACATGACATGGTGTGGCCTGACTGGCGGTCTTTCTGCCCATGGGCCCCTCGGACGCCAGTGAGCATAGTAGACCTTGCGTCCTCATATGACACAAATCACGCGGAGGAGGATCTGTCTCGGCTGGGTGACAATTGTTCTGGCTTCTCACTGAGCATGCTCCTCTGAGTGTCCGACCATGTGGTAATGATGGAGCAGGAATACATGGTTCCCGCGAACTAACGAGGTGACAGACACAGCAACTTTTGCGACGAGTACGCATATGAGGATGAACAATCACACCGGATGAGGCATGGCCACCTCGGTCTCGCAGCAACTCTGGTGTTGGTTAGACAAACGATCAATGCTACCATACGCAGTGTAGAAAGCAACGCCAGCGGATAATACAAAGGGAAAGTGATCACAAAACAAGTAAGGCCAGGAAGCATAAGGACTAGAGAAACGGGTATGCTGGACGGACCGAACTCTGGCGAGGGAAAACAGTCCTATTCTGAGTTAGGGGGTGGTCTTGAGCCAATTGACTATAATGATCCAACCTGATATCTAATCATCAATTCTGCACAACAGCAGAGGGTGTAGGTTATTTGGTACACTTTTACAGTGTGTTGCTTCTAAGGGGCTGACAGTAATATGATACGGTGCAACAGGGCAGACGTTGTGATTGATTGGAGTGGTAACAAATATTGTTTTTGTCTCGTTTAATTTGGGCGTGGATCCACGGATATATGGAAGGTTTTACTTTATTTATATAGAGCATTAGTGGTGGTTGAGTACCGGTATGTGTCGAAATGAGAGACAGTTAACAAATAAAAAATCAAGTGGATGGTAAAATCAGATAAGTCTTTAGCACGGAAAGGAAGTACACGTCTCCCTTGTTGTATATATTTAGTATATTGTAAGATTAGGAAGGTGGTACGTCTTATAATAGGTGTATACGTGATTAAAGTTAATTAGCTTGGATTGAATTGATTAGATTGCTTGGGTAATATGGTTATTATCTCAGGCCAATTCTTAGGGGGTAGCGCGAGCATTTGCGGAGACATAAGTACAGCATTATTTCTATAAAAAGTGATGATAGCGGCATGATGAGACCTTAGTTTACCAGTGGGGAGACAAGTAAACTGATCACTGCACCGTTAGCGATATGTCTGGCAGGTTTCCCTTACAAAGCAGGTGTCGGGGAGAGGTCTGTAATATTATCATAGGTACATTAACGGCTGTGAGCAAGAGGAGGCACAAAAAGATTACAGAAATCGCATGACCATACATTTGTATTGATTATTAATAGATAATTAAACTGGGCTAAAGATGCATTATTAGGTTGGCAGACATCAGAAGAGAGTATTTGTGATACATCAGAAAAGCATTCAGGGAGATAAATATGATCTGGTTTGGGTACAAGGAGAAGAAAACTTCAGTTGTTTTGCAAAATGTAACGGAAGGTAATATTCGTTATCTCTAGAGTTTCTTGACAGGTATGCACATACTAGCAAGGCAGGGATTTGGTCAGCTCTACGCAATACAGGACCTTTCCAGAACGCCTGGCAACAGATCCTCAGGTTTAGGGAGAGGAGCATTGTGCGGATTATAGGAACAGAGAAACATGAGGTCTAGCGCCTACAATCGAGAAAAGCATGTTACTATTGGGTTCAGTGTTGTGAGAACTGGTAGGCAACTCCAAAGACTGAGATGCTTCTTACGCCTAAGGAGAGGAGTGGCGCACAGAGCATCTGTTTCCTAGGCTGTAAGTCGTATTTCGCGCGTCGTTGCTCATGTGGACAACATGGGTAACACAGCGCTCCACAAGAACATTTGCGAATGCTGCTATAATGACGCAGGGGAAAACGGGAGGAGTTGCGATCAGGAAAACCAGCGACTTAAATTCAGTCTGCCGGAAGAGATAAATGTGATCAGGGAGCCTACAGTCTTCATAAAGGCCTTCCGGCCACCCTTTCACGAATGGATAAGTGCAGTCGTGCCGTCGGCCTGGGCAGCAGAAAGCATTCCACCCAAAAGAATGACTTTTTTTTCCACCTCTTATCATAGCGCTTACAACGGATGGTATGGTGTTTTCGCAATACCTTTGGTTGTACTCATTGGCCTCGTGTCTTCTTGGAATCCAATAACACGACTCGAGATCGAGTTAGGAAGCACCTTTAAGAGAACCTAGAGAGTTGGTTTGTATGTGGCACAGACGCAGGCGAGGTGGCGATACATGCGACCATGGTCGTTGAATCGGAATTTGGTCATTGGATCTGCTTCTTGCTCTGGCTTGGACTCATCGACAGATACGGAGTTCATTGGCAAGGACTCATGGGCAGATGTAGCAGTATAACATAGTTACAGGACTCATTTTAGGTAGCAGGACCAACGGCTGTTATCGTCTACGCAGCGACCTTTAAAATTGAGAGAGAGGTGCGATAGGCAGTGGAATTGAACCGGCGGCAGCTTCCATCCTGGGACCTGGTACCATTGCGTAAGGAGGGGAAGTAAAAGCCCAGCTAAACACCTAGGCGTGGGTAAAGGCATGGCTTAACACACTTGGCGACAGTTTCAGGAAAGGGCGGACTGAGCAACAGCCGAGGAGCAGGACATGCGGGCATGGACCCTTGCACGTGAGAGTTCTTGAGGGGACAAGGTTCCGAGGGCCTTTTTCCGAGCTGTTCTCGAGGCTACGACAACTACGTTAATGCTTGATAATAATCGATGATCGGACAAATAGGATTAGATGCTTGACTAGAATGCTTTTTGGTCTTATGAGAATTTTAAGTGGAGTCCCAGCTCTCTTCAGCGTAATTGACCAGGTCCTGCGTGTAGTCTCTGGCTGGATCCTGCCCTGCAGTGATCATGGGATGCCAAGCACCCAAAGCACCACATGAGCATGTATGAAGAGTTGAGCGGATGTGAGGGCCAACAGTATCTCGATTAAGAGCAGGGATGCTTGACAGTCATTTCATCTAAACTTCTCCATTATCTCTAATGGAGGATTACCTGCGGCAACAGTCCATGTTGCGACACTTCATCACCAATGTGAGCGTGCTCTATTTGTCTCAATGACCCCAACACAGGTAGCCCAAGACTTGTATTTAGAGCTACACCGATGCAGAACTGCTTGGAAAAAGCGGCTGCTTCCACTGGACTTCGGAGTGTTTATTTGGTCTGACCTTCTCCTGATAGCAAGTTGCATATCCTAGGCATGTGTTAGTGCGCTTAAAACTTTGTGATTTGACAACAGTCTCTCTGGTCTTGGGAGTGCAGTGTGGAGCAAGGTTCGACAAGTTGTGTTGATATGATTTGTGTTTGAGAGGGTGGTGGGTCTATTGAAGTCAACACAGGTAACTGGAGGAACAAGGGGCAGTACGTCTGTTCAGAGAGGTGTCTGTCAGTGCCATAATTAACGAAATGAATAGACTAGGGAATACAGCGAGGGACTTATTCGTTAGAAGAAAACGAAACAGGGTACAGTGAATGTAAGATAGAGAATAGTACTTAGAACTGACAGGTCTGCGCAAGGTGAAAATAACTCTATGTCCTTGGGACAATAAAGATAAGCACCAAATTCATTCCAGGTTTTCACTCGTGAAAAATCATACATAGGTCGCATTTTCCTGGGGATAGTAGTTTATTAGATTCCGTCTCTCACAGTTGAGTGTATCTATGATAAAAATTACAGACTCTCCAGGCTGCTTGTAAGTAGGAAAGGACCCTGCAAATATTCGGCAAGTGTTCAAATTACTTGTGTCCCACTGTATATATGTGTATATTATGCCATGCGTATACCTGGATCTATATTTAGCCAAAATATATGGGAGGATTAGAAATGAGATGGCAGACAATTACATTGATGGAAGCAGCATTCTTTCGTGCAATATAAGCTGAATCCACTCCTAATATGTTTTATTTATTAAATGCTTGTTGCTTGCCAGATTCTCAACTAGTAAACAGAAGGCCATTTTAATTGCTGTCTTTAATCAGAGAAAATTATTTCAGATTTGCTATA
>NC_036868.1:27749756-27754279 GCF_002910315.2 Salvelinus sp. IW2-2015 | reverse complement strand
AATCAGTGTTGCTTCCTAAGTGGACAGTTTGATTTCACAGAAGTGTGATTGACTTGGAGTTACATTGTGTTGTTTAAGTGTTCCCATTTTGTTTTTTTGAGCAGTGTAGGTTCAGTACTTTTGTGAAATAGCACAGTTACAAATAAAAATCAAACTGGATGGACATCAGAAATAGAGGAAGGACTTAAAACAAACAAAATATAACTATTGTAAAATAGATTGTCTGTAAAATGTGTATAAGATGTATAAACTGAAGGTAAAAGCCGAAGTGTTTATTAGTTTACTCCAATTGGGGGAAGGGTGGTAGGGTTTGCGGGGAAAAATAATACATTTATTTCTTAAAAGTATGTAGGTATGTGTATTTATATATGTGTATATGGATATATATATTTACCCCCAAAATATATGGGGGATTAGAAATGATGCAGACAATTACATTGATGGAAGCAGCATTCTTTCCGCAATATTAAGCTGATCCACRCCTTAAATGTTTTATTTATTAAATGCTGTTGCTCCAGATTCTCAACTAGTATAAAGAAGGCCAGTTTTATTGCTTCTTTAATCAGAAAATGTTTCAGATTTGCTAACATAATTGCAAAAGGGMTTTCTAATGATCAATTAGCATTTTAAAATGATAACCTTGGATTAGCTAACACCATGTGCCATTGGAACACAGGAGTGATGGTTGCTGATAATGGGCCTATGTAGATATTCCATWAAAAATCTGCCGTTTCTAGCTACAATAGTCATTTACAACATTAATAATGTCTACACTGTATTTCTGATTAATTTGATGTTATTTTAGTTGGACAAAAATGTGCTTTTCTTTCAAAAAGAAGAACATTTCTAAGTGACCCTAAACTTTTGAACGTGTGTGTGTGTACACAGAAGCGTTTTCCTGTGCTGTCTCGTGGTGAGCAATATGTTTGGAGCATCAAATCGCAGTATCAAATCACAATGGATATAGAATTGTTCMAATTGCAATACACACACTGCATGACCAAGTGTGTGGACACCTGCTCGTCAAACATCTCATTCCAAAATCATTGGGCATTAATATGGAGTTGATTCCCCCTTTACTGCTATAATAGCCTCCACTCTCCTGGGAAGGCTTTCCACTAGAGGTTGGAACATTGCTGTGGGGACTTGCTTCCATTCAGCCACGAGCATTTATGATGTTGGGAGATTACGCCTGGTTCACAGTCGGTGTTCCAATTCATCCCAAAGGTGTTTGATGGGGTTGAGGTTAGGGCTCTGTGCATGCCAGCCAAGTTCTTCCACACCGATCTCGACAAACCATTTCTGTATGGATGTCGCTTTGTGCACAGGTACATTGTCATGCTGAAACAGGAAAGGGCCTTCCCCAAACTGTTGCCACAAAGTTTGAAGCACAGAATCGTCTAGCATGTCATTGTATGCTGTAGCGTTAAGATTTCCCGTCACTTGAACTAAGGGGCCTAGCCCGAACCATGAAAAGCAGCCCCAGACCATTATTCCTCCTCCACCAAACTTTACAGTTGGCACTATGCATTGGGGCAGGTAGCGTTCTCTTGGCATCCGCCAAACCAGGATTCGGCCGTTGACTGCCAGATGGTGAAGCGTGAGTCATCACTCCAGAGAACACGTTTCCACTGCTCCAGAGTCCAATGGTGGCCATCTTTATGCCATGCAGCCGACGCTTGGCATTGCACATAGTGATATTAAGCTTGTGTGTGGCTGCTCGGCCATGGAAACCTATTTCCTGAGGCTCCCAACGAACAGTTCTTGAGCCGACGTTGCTTCGAGGCAGTTTGGAACTCGGCAGTGAGTGTTGCAACCAAGGATGTTGATGGCGTCGGAGAAGATAGTTGACATTTTATGGTCCCCTAACCAATCGCGCTATTGTTCGTGTTTTTTAGCGTTATTTMTAACTTTTGTACATAATGTTTATGCCACGTCTATTATGACCGAAAGAGCTTCTAGATCTCAGGACAGTGATTACTCACCCCGTACTGGAAGAATATTATTTTCATTAACGTGGCGGATGCGAAGGATTTACTCCAGACACCCGACAACACCCTCATCCCCATCATTAGCAGGAGCAAGAAACGGCGATATCTGGGACGGAGGTCTGGGTGCCTTGAATCTAGGGTTGCAAAGGGTTGGAAACTTTCCGGTAGATTTAAAAAAAAATCATAGGAAGTTAAGCCCTGGAATTTGGGGAATTTTACTTAAATTCATCCAAAAGGTTAGCTTATAACAGTGAACCTTTTTTGTGGGATACACAAGGCAATTCTAGGTCTTGTGGCATATTTTGGTTCAACTATCCCCAATTCAATGGAATTGCAACCCTCTGCATGCAAAGTGCGCATTCTTCCATCACATGTTCAGCTGATTCTCAAGATCTTGCACGCTAATGAGATGCTATTGAGCCCACACTACTACACTGTCTGAGCCAAGAACTACATGCTTTCTGGTAAATTTTGATTAGAATACTGGGTGGGGTGAAATTATTTTTTTGTTAACTCGTAAATAGTAGCATATAGCAAAGTGTGTTTAAATCATTTCTAACTTGTTAACAATTTCTGCTAATTACTTTTTGCTACCATGTGGGTTTTAGCTTGCTTGAGCCTGCTAACTGAGGAGTGTTAATTCACCTATTTCCATACATGTTTCATTTGAAAACATTTATCTTACAAAGGAGTTGTTTAATCTAACTGCTCAACTATTTATCTGTACATGGAATTGTATTTGTTTTTTTACTCATTTTTTTCCTAATCTTAACAGGAAAATGCCACGGGCACTATCTGATGTGTGGAGACATTTCACTGCAGCTTATGTAGAAGGAAAAGCTGTGTACATTTGCAAATACTGTGCCAAATCATATGTGTAGAATGCAACAAAATGCAGAATCATCTGACCAAGCGCTCTATTAGAGGTGAAAATTATGAATTAGACACCTTATCGATAGCAACAGCTCATGCCCTCCTGGAAGAAGATATTTTTTTTTTGACTCAATGGAGGAACGTAGTCAGAGAAATGCTGATGAATGTCTTGCTCGAGTTGTGTATGCAACTGGTTCACCTCTGATGCTCACAGGCAATGTGTATTGGACGAGATTAATGAATGTTCTTCGCCCAGCATACACCCCTCCAACCAGACATGCTTTATCTACTAATTTAAAAAATCTATATATTTAACCAGGTAGGCCAGTTGAGAACAAGTTCTCATTTACAACTGCGACCTGGCCAAGATAAATCAAAGCAGTGCAACAAAAACGACAGAGTTACACATGGGATAAACAAARGCACAGCCAAAAACACAATAGAGAAATCTGTATACAGTGTGTGCAAATGAAGTAAGGAGGTAAGGCAATAAATAGGCCAATAGTGGGGAAGTAWTTACAATTGAGCAATTTACACTGGAGTGATATATGTGCAAGTAGAAATACTGGTGTGCAAAAGAGCAGAAAAACAAATATGGGGATGAGGTAGGTAGTTGAATGAAGGATTTGCTGGATGCGGAGTTGAACAGAGTTCAAGTGAAGGTCAAGCAAATCATAGAGAAAGCAGACTATTGCAGTCATCTCTGATGGGTGGTTGAATGTRCGTGGGKAAGGAATAATTAACTACATAATCTCCACCCTTCAACCAGTATTCTACAAGAGCGCAGACACAAGCGACAACAGACACACCGTTCTCTACATTGSAGATGAGCTGAAGGCAGTCAATGACCTTGGACCACAGAAGGTATTTACGCTGGTGACAGACAATGCTGCGAACATGAAGGAGTCCAACCCTCACATCACACCCATTGGCTGTGCTGCTCATGCATTGAATCTGCTCCTCAAGGACATCATGGCACTGAAAACAATGGATACAATAGAGCCAAGGAAATGGTTAGGTATGTGAAGGGTCATCAAGTTATAGCAGCAATCCCTCTCACCAAGCAAAGTGAGAAGAATAAGAGCACCACATTGAAMCTMCCCAGCAACACCCYTTGGGGTGGTGTTGTCATCATGTTTGACAGTCTCCTGGAGGGGAAGGAGTCTCCAAGAAATGGCCATATCAGTCTGCCGATATGGACAGCCCCATCAAGAGGATCCMCCTGGATGAMMTATTTTGGGAGAGAGTGGTAAAGCAGCCTGAAACTCATGAATCCTATAGCAGTAGCCATTGCATGAATTGAGGGAGACAATGCCATCCTGTCTGATGTTCAGACTCTGCTTGCAGATGTAAGAGGAGACATCTGTACTGCCCTGCCAACWTCACTGTTGCTTCAAGCAGAGGAAACCGCAGTTCTGAAAAACGTCAAAGCGTGAAGWCTTCTGCCTGAAGCCCATACACGCTGCAGCGTACATGTTGGACCCCAAGTATGCTGGCAAGAGCATCCTGTCTGGTGCAGAGATCAACAAGGCCTATGGTGTCATCACTACTGTGTCTCGCCACCTTGGGCTGGATGAGGGCAAGGTTCTTGGCAGTCTGGCGAAGTACACTTCCAAGCAAGGGCTTTGGTATAGAGATGCAATATGGCAGTCAACATAT
>NC_036868.1:27635641-27749731 GCF_002910315.2 Salvelinus sp. IW2-2015 | reverse complement strand
CTCATCAGCCACCTGGTGGAAGGGACTTTGTGGATCTGAGGCTCTTTCCCCCTTTTGCCTTCATCGTCCTCCCATCCCACCATCAGCAGCCGCCTCAGAGCGCAAACTGGTCCTTGTTTGGGGACACACACCAAAGCACGCAACAGGCTGACCAATATAAGGTTGAAAAATCCAAGCAAATTGTGGCCTCTTGAGCCTGACAACGAGCATCCTCAACAAGGGTGGAAAGTGCACCGTGAAGATGAGGCCTCAGTCGGATGTTCAAGAGGGTGGGCATTGAGGAGGTCCAGGGAGAAGACATGAATCCTGAGAGGGAAGACAACCAAAGCTTTAGTTTCTAGCTGATCATTTTACAGATGTATGTTAAAAGCATTTTTTTGGGAGATGCAATGGGGAACATTGGGGATCAATTCAAATTCCCTTTATTTGGTTCAGTGAAATCATCCCATGTGAAGTGTCAACTCATTTAATTCAAGTTCAATTCGTAAATAAATTGTTATTTCTATTTGGAAGGATTAAATTTGCAATTGTGTCCTACTACAAAGTTTGTTTGTCCTCCATATGATATGGTAAATATATCCACATGCAAAAACCATCTAAATTTAAATGGGTATTCATATTAATTTGCATATATTCTGTTAATTCCCACGGAAAAGTTTCCACCTCTTGAAAATCATTCCCAAAATGTCAACCCTAATAAAAGACGTACGGAAAAAAAAAAGAAGACCTGTTCATTCTAAAGACTTTGTGTGTCCATACCAGTCCATCACTGGAATGAACATTCTACATTACAATGGAAATTATTGCATCAGGGTTACCAGGCAGCCATTGCAAGTGAACCCATGAGTTTACCAGTCAAATTGCCAGGGTTTATAGGTTCCAAGGCCTTCTATTCATTTTATTTTATGTGCTGCGTGGAGGGGAGCAAAGACTCATTGGCTACACCTTGCTTGTTTTAGCAAGGAGCAACAACGTGTCATGTTAATCCTTTAATTGGCACACCAATAAATTCATATCAAAAAAATTATTTTCTGAAAACTGTATTTAGCCTTAATATAGGCCAGAATTATTTATTTATTTGTATGACTTAAAATTTGAGATACCGTAATCGCAAGCATCTCAACCAGACAGTTGAGTTGCCCAATTTAGTTGTAACTCATTTTGTATTGGAATTTGCAAGGCTTGTTTAAATTAATCAAAACATTATGATAACATTAATTAACATTAGGTCTGCTCAGTTACTTAATGGAACGACAGGCTAGTTAAATTAGGAAATGATATCAAATATGAATAAAACATGACTACATTTGTTTCAAATTGATTTATTCCAAATATACAATACCAGTCAAAATATTATTTTATACATAAAAATCTATTGAATTTAACACCCCAAAATGTGCAACCCTAATCACAAGACGTACTGTAAAAAAAGAAGACATTGTTCATTCTAAGACTTTGTTGTGTCCATACCAGTCATCACTGCAGCCCCATCAGTGCCCAGGCCGTACAATCTCTCTGTTGGTGTCTTTTTGATGTGCAGTACCTCCTTGATGGCGATAACGATGGTGTCTGCCTTGCCATCAGGGACTGACACCAGGTCCACAAAGTAGTTGTAAAGGTGTCCCTCTTGGTCCTTGTATCTGGAAAACATACAAAAATCCATACACATGCATTATTACTCATGGATGACTGTAGAATTTCACAATTAAATCATTTTAAAAAACTTGTATTGCAATAATACCTGACATATAAATCCAGCTGCTTATTATTTGCTTCGTCTGTAGTTTCATCAGCTTCCAGGCCAATGGGTACAGATGTCTGGATGGCATGGAGCATCCACAACCTGAGCCAGAATCTTAAACATTTTGGCCACTATTATGTGTGATGGGCCTGCCCCTGCTTTGTTAGATGGTACAGACATTTAAAACCCCCAATGAGGCCTCGTGCTCAAGCACTGTGGTTGGCTGAAATGCAACCATGATTGAGTAGCCTGTGAACAGCTACGGGCATAATGCGTTATTATTGAGCCACAGTTAGTGCACAGTCTGAGGCATCTTTTAAATTAGAATACATTTTGAGAAATGGGAGGATCCAATAGAACACTACCTTTTGCCAGCATTCCATGAGCCCTCACTTTCCATGTGGTGCTCTGTCCCTGGGTGCCGGTTAATATAGTCCATCTGATGAATCTGGGCCCCTATTTCAATAAAAGGGCGCTATGACGCACACCTATAAGCAGCTTGCTTATGTTGACGGCACAGGTGGCAGAACATTCCTAGACGCGATGTAGAGTGTAGTTTAGCAAAATTACTGGTGTTTGGGGCAATACCTATTACAGCTAGCAAGCATTACAACACTACACATAATGATGTAGACTAGTACAGACTAAATATGCAAAAAAATTATTTAGCCCAATTAAAGGAAATCGGACTAACCATGCGGCGTATTATATAGCCACAGCTTCAGTCTGTCAATTTTAAGACACTTTGGGTCTCATCCGGATTGGCGGTGGTGCTCACTTGGCCTTACTCCTGTCTCCTCTCCTTTTATCAACGCTTCTCATCCTCTCTGCTCTCCTCCAATTCTCCTTCCATCTCCCCTCCTGGCTCTCTCCTCTGCTCCACTCTGTCCCTCATGCATCTCTACCTCACTCCAGGGATTCTGCCTCTTCTCTGTCTAGTAAAGTAAGCCATACACTTGTTATAAAAATGATAGCTTAAGCTTTTAAAGAGTTAGCTAACTAAAGAAAGTTTAATTTAATTCAGGCTGATTTGATGTTAGCTAAGTTAACGTTACCTGACACTTTGTCTCTGCTCCCCCTTTCTCTTTCGCTGCTGTGGCTGGAAATATTTAAAACTCATCTGAGGGGGAAAAAAATCCAATCAAATCCAGATAAATGTAGCTATCTTGCTTGCACTTGATACAGTTCCAAACGAGCTAGCTAAAGTTAGCTAATTAGCTAGACTAGTTACGTTAGTTTCTGTCATCAACATACTTGTGGATATTCTATAGCGAATTGCCGTTTGAATTGTTTCAGCAATATTATAGATAGAAATTATGTTCGAGTTTTTAGGTTGTAGCTAGCTTATGTAGTTGGACAAACAAGCTAACGTACCTTTCTTGCAGTTTCTCACGCAGGTGCACTCAGGTGATTCAAGTGAATTGTGTTTCGCGCTGCAGAGCTTCTGTATGGCGCACTGGTCACTCGCACACTGGTCCCCGGAGTGCCGTTTCTCATGCAGGTGCATTCTGAAGTGATTCCAAGTGAATTGTGTTTCGGGCTGCAGAGCATCTGTATCGAGCACTTGAGTTGCAGGCTGCCTGCCACAGCTCACAGAGATAAATAACCTTTAGAACTGTGCTGGACCCAGACTGATTGTCTTTTTTACCAAGAAAAGCGAATGTGCTTTACAGAACTTTATTTAAACTATTTTTGGTAGAAATAGGATGTTTCTTTTGGTGTGGCGGCACTGACTCTGCAGTGGCGCAGCACCACACTTAAATGAACGGCGAGGGAGGGAACACTGGTGTGAGGTTAGTCTAGTGAGTATACATCAAGCCTGTGCAAGAGTCAGTGCAAAAATAATAATAAAAGTAGGGGTCAGCTAGTCCCAGAAACAGAATGAATAGAACGGGTGTCCCCATTCAAGCCAATGATGGCATAATGGGTGGACTGGTGGCCATTGCTAGAAGCAAAGCAGGAAGTAAAAGCAGGAAATGTTGATTCAACTCAACTACATAAAATACATTCGATTGCATGTGACACATCAATTAACACCATTTGAATGAACATTCTACATTACAATGGAAATTATTGCATCAGGTTACCAGGCAGCCATTGCAAGTGAACCCATGAGTTTACCAGTCAAATTGCCAGGGTTATAGTTTCCAAGGCCGTTCTATTCATTTTATTTGTATGTGCTGCGTGGAGGGGAGCAAGACTCATTGGCTACACCTTGCTTGTTTTAGCAAGGAGCAACAACGTGTCATGTTAATCCTTTAATTGGCACACCAATAAATTCATATCAAAAAAMTATTTTTCTGAAAACTGTATTTAGCCTTAATATAGGCCAGAATTATTTATTTATTTGTATGACTTAAAATTTGATAGATACCGAATCGCAAGCATCTCAACCAGACAGTTGAGTTGCCCAATTAGGGTAAACTCATTTTGTATTGGAATTTGCATAGGCTTTTTAAATAATCAAAACATATGATACATTAATTAACATTAGGTCTGCTTCAGTTACTTAATGGAAGACAGGCCTAGTTAAATTAGGAATGATATCAAATATGAATAAAACATGATACATTTGTCAATATGAWTATTCAAATATACAATACCAGTCAAAAGTATTATTTTATACATAAAATCTATGAAWTAACACTTATGGAATCATGTAGTAAGCAAGAAAGTGTTAYYCAWSWKKWWWWWMMWGWTGRRTATGTGTAAACTCTATGCATATGGGGTGTTTTGAATTCATCATCACCTTAGAAAGCGCTGTCCATATTGTTTACACTGTTTTAACCTGCTGTTGAACTTCTTTCTTGAAATTGATCATTACAGTGAGGTGAGTTTTAAAAGAATYATAGGCTGTTTTGATGGTGTTTGATGTGATTATCGATTGCATTTGCACTGTTCTCAAGAGAGACGTGCATTTAATGCTTTATAATAAGTGCCTTTTTAAGGGTAAAACATATTTACCAAATTTACCACAGCCTATGAATGCCAGTTAGGCTCMACACTGGTTATAAAGCAGATTAATGTACTTCATTTTATGAAGTTATTTCATCACTTTAGTTCTGATACAAACCTCATTAAAACATACAGGTCTATGGGCTAGGCTACATGAGCTGTGCTACTATGATTTGAAAAAGCCGCAAAAAAAGGCAATCCATTTCTTGCCTTACTTGCGCATGCTGCGTCTTATTCACAAGTAATAGCCTATCAATTCTGAATGATGTATTATTGTCACACATCAGGATATTCTTAATTTAATGTAGTCTTTACAAATACAAAATGTGTGWYATTAGTTTTGATTTAGAATGGACCACACATGTCATCTACAGTATCCACTTAAATAGCGACGGGAGGATGCTTTTCCCATGGTTCCTTTTTCATGCAGGCTAGATAGGCTATACTCCTGTTGTAAAGCGACGCTATGTGCTTAATATTAGGTAAGTTYATGAGTAAATATATATAGGCCTAGCCTATAGAAAGCTGATGGGATCCTCTTTTTAATAGAGGCCATTAACTGTTTCCTGACGCAATTGCATAGCCTATAGAAACCTTGCACAACAGCTCATGGGCAAACCATGCACAACAGCTCATGGGCTCTCAGTGTTGGATTTTATTTTCTAAAACRTTTGCATTTATGTCAGAGTGATTAGAGGGACAATAAAGAGCTGAGTACCAGACAGTTGGCAAGTTTGGTAGGCTACTAATGACCATCAGCAGCATCAGAGCTTGGAGAAGCCTAATTATAACTAAACGGTCACGTCGAATTTGACTGCAGTCATGACGTGATCGCCGGTGTGGCGGTCACTGTAACAGCCCTAGGGGAGGGGGGTCAAAAGGGGGATGTCACAATTCTGCTTGTACACTTGTTTACATGGATATGCTTCTTAATAAAACGTATTTGAAACAAGTCATTACACTTTGTTATGGCATTTCATTATTATTATTATTATTATTGAAGTTATTACTTATGTATTTCAGGCCTGTTAACAAATTAATAAATGCCAGGTTGTAAAGAATCTGTCGCATTTCTGTAATGACAACATTAATGGAGTCACAATAAAMATATATGCCTGCTTTGTCCTCATCTGTTAGCTTTTTATACAAAAATGTAATACATATCCTTTTTCGACACACAAAACCATTCAAACGAAGGCCGATGGGTTATTCCCCACTATTCCCAAAATATTTCTCCTTTGCTTGAAACCTATACAAAAAAAACAAAAAACCTAGGCCTACCTTAGGCTTGCTGAAAGTAAGCTATAACACGGAACCCAAACCGGCTGCYCGCGTGCGCCATCGTGCATACATTTATTTTGTCCCCCTACACCAAACGCGATCATGACACGCAGGTTAAAATATCAAAACAAACTCTGAACCAATGAGATTAATTTGAGGACAGGTCGAAAAGCATTAAACCTGTATGGCAATTTAGCTAGTTAGCTTGCACTTGCTAGCTAATTTGTCCTATTAAACTAGGTTGCTGTTGCTCGCCAATTTGTCCTGGGATATAAACATTGAGTTGTTATTTTACCTGAAATGCACAAGGTCCTCTACTTCGACAATTAATCCACACATAAAACGGCCAACCGAATCGTTTCTAGTCATCTCTCCTCCTTCCAGGCTTTTTCATATTTTAACTTATACGGTGATTGGCATCTACACTTTCATAGTATTACCACGACAACCGGCAAAACAGTTCGTCTTTCAATCACCCACGTGGGTATAACCAATGAGGAGATGACACGTGGGTACCTGCTTCTATAAACCAATGAGGAGATGGGAGAGGCAGGACTTGCAGCGCGATCTGTGTCAGAAATAGGAATGACTTCTATTTTAGCCCTTGGCACCGCAGACGCTCGTTGGCCCGCGCAATAATTGAATAACATATTCCTACATTTTTTTTGCAACGCTCGCGCACGCTGTGTAGTCAGGGTTTGAGATAATGAATTGACAAGCAAAGTATGAAAGGGACAGCAATGCGATAGTTTGAAGATGAAATTGAGAATCATTAATATAGAAACAAATACACGCGCAACATGTCCATAGCCTATTCATCAGCTACATTTAATATCGAGGGGAGAGTGTTGGGAAGATTTTTCAAATACTGTGAGGAACTATTATAATTTGAATGGCTGTGTGAGGTAAAAAACAAAAAAATGGCTGAAGCCCAYCTGGGCACTTTCCTGCATTTGACATTTTCATGAAGCAGGCCAAGTACTTCTATGCGTGCTCAGGCGGGTGAGCTAAGGTAACATAGCAGGACAGAGAAACCAGACACATGCTCACTGCTCACATGGAGCGCGTAAATTATGGTATGAAATCGATCCCAAAATTTTTATCACAAGCGTAGCAGGTTGTGAACTCTGCAAACAATGTTTCGACTCGAGAATGAGAACGGTGAATTGCTGTAATTAATACATGCATTAACATAAATTAATGTAACCAAATGATGGGGATTAACGGTAAATTGCCTGTTTTACAAACGGTAGGCTACCGCATGGGCGTTTTAATAGACAGACTAGGCTAACAAAACAATTGCTTATTAGTAAACACTCCCGCTATTAAGAAGTGTATCTACATGATACGTGTTATTSCTCCCTCCCTCTTACCAATTCAACGGTGCTTTATTGGCATGGGAAACACGTTTCTATTGCCAAAGCAAGTGGATTAAACAAAACTGAAAAAAAKCAAAGTACAGTAAACATTGCACTCTTAAAGGTTTCAAAAGGATAMACGTTTCAAATGTTATCAGCAATGTGCAGTGTTTTTAACAATGTGCCAGTAGTTGTAGTACAAACGGTAGGGGAAGATAAGTATTGGTTGTATTTACAATGTTTGTGCGCCACTGGTTGCCCTGTTTTCATGGCAATGGGTCATAKATTTTGCCGCTGTGATTGCACGTTGTGCTAACAGATATGGGAGTTTATCAATGTTTGTTTCCAAATTCATTGTGGGTCTGTGATCTGTGGGAAATAAGTGGTTCTAATATGGTCATACCTTTGGCAGGAAGTAAGGAAGTGCAGCGTAGTTTCCTATCTAATTCAAGGACTTTCTTAATTTTGGGTTTGTCACAGTGGTCAGGTATTCTGCTACTGTATACTTTCTGTTTAGGGCCAGATAGRGTTCCATTTTGGTATGTTTTTGTTTTTGTTTGATTCTTTCCAGTGTGTTTATATTTTTCTCATAATTTGGTTGGGTCCAATTGTGTTACTGTCCTGGGGCCCTGTGTGTTTGAACGGAGCCCCAGAACCAGTTGGCTGAGGGGACACTTCTCTAGGTTAATCTCTCTGTAGGTGGAATGTGTGGGCATCTCTCACGCTCTCCATCTCTTTTGRGCTCTCTCCCGCACTTTCGTGCTTGCTTTCGTGCTCTTGCTTTCTCCTGCTCTTTTGTGCTGGCTCTCCAATCTCCATCTCTCTAACCACTCTCTCCCTCCCGCTCTCTTTTGCGCCCCCGCTCTTTTGCGCCCGCGCTCTCCCGCTCTTTTGCGCCCCCGCTCTTTTGCGCCCGCGCTCTTTTGCGCCCCCGCTCTTTTGCGCCCGCGCTCTCCCGCTCTTTTGCGCCCGCGCTCTCCCGCTCTTTTGCGCCCGCGCTCTCCCGCTCTTTTGCTCCCGCTCTTTTGCGCCAGCTATCTCCCGCTCTTTTGCGCCCGCTCTCCAATCTCCATCTCTCTAACCACTCTCTCTCCTCCCCTTTTAGAAGGATCCCAGTAGTGATGTGAGCAGTCCTGGACTGTCCCCTCCCTCGAAGCGAACCCGTAGACAGACCAGCTCCAGCGACACCTCTCCCTCCCCCCAGGCCAAGGGCCAGAGGGTCTCCTGGGGCATGCCCACCTACCGCACCAGGTGAGCAGGCAAAAGAACAGCCTCTTTGACAGACAGTTCTGGGTTGAGTTCATGTACTGGCCGTGTGGACTGGGTTCAGCCCCATCTGTTGACTGTGTCTGAGAATGGGGCAGTCTTTTTGTGCAATGTGTTTATATTTACACATCTCAATGTATTTCAGGTTGTCATCTGGRGCCCTGCAAAATGGAAATGGTAACGTCAACGTTTTCATTTGTTATTTTAAGACCATGATAACATTATTTGTGTGTAGGTACAGTATTAGTTGGACTATTAGTTAGATGGGACCTCTTTATTTTTGACCTGTTACCTRTGACCCCTGCAGCCCATAAGGAGGAGGGGGCAGGAGACCACGCTCACATGAACGGCCATGTTGACCGGAAGAGGAGCTGCCAAGTGAGGAAGAGCCAGTTTGAACACCTCAACCAGAGCCTGCTGTTTGACCAGCTCGTCAACAGGTAACACACACACACCCTATGGGAAGACGCACACACACTTCCCTATAGGAAGACGAGGCCTCAGACCTGGTGGTACCGGGGTGGAGATGGATGAACTGTAAAACAGAAAGCGAAGACGTCAGAGGTATGCGGTATGAATCGATACTGATGTGTGTGTTTGAAAATGTATGCACTCGCTCTAATCCAAAGCGATTTACAGTAGTGTCTGCTAAATGACTAAAATGTAAATGTATTGTCAGCACGGCGGAGGCAGTTCTTCAGGAAATGGACAACATCAGCAGCATCAGACAGAACAGGGAGGTGGAGAGACTCCGCATGTGGACAGACACTGAGGTGGTAAGTCTGTCAATCAGCCAGTCAATCTGTATCATGCCATATGAAAGTGGGTTCTTGGTAACTATCTCCAGTGGTAGACGTTATGATGGCAAGCCAGCTAGCTAAACGTAGCCTGGCTGACGCGAGGAATTCGAGTTAGGTGTTAGCCAGGCTAAGCTAAACGTCGTATCCTCCACTCCTGATCTTCTAGGAAAGCATGGACATGTATTCTCGTGTGAAGAGGAGGAAGGCGCTGCGCAGGAACACCTTTGGCATGCAGACACACCACAAAGKCATGAGCAAGACAGAATCGGAAGAGGGGACTGAAGGTTTGTCTTAGTTTGGAGAGGACTGTAGTTTGTTGGTGTTGCTTGCTTGCTCACAAGATGATATTTTCACAAACATATCTTGTTTACTTCTTAGAATCTCACGGTGAAGAAGAGGATGACGAAGCAGAGGAGGATGATGATGAAAGAGACGAGGCAGAGGAGGCTGGAGAGGGGAACGACAGACCGTACAACCTGAGACAACGCAAGACRGTACAGAGATACGAGGCGCCACCTATAGGTAATGAAAAACATTGATTATTGTGTGATTGTTCTGCAACGCTAAGGGTAGTTTCCTGGACCCAGATTTTCCATTGAGCGTGCCTTATAGTAAAGGAGTAGTCTTAATGTAGGTCTGGGAAACTGGCCCTCTGCCTGAAACGTTCCTTTTCCTGCGTAAAACCATTTCCTGATATTGTCTTTGTTTTATACTTCTTGAGTGCTGCTGCTTTTAACATCTTGTGTCTCKCTGAATGCGTTCCAGAGCCCGTCAACAGAAAACAAACCATCCCCTCCCTGTTTGACACCCACAGATCCCCAGCAAGGAGAAGCCATATACGGTGGGTGTTGTTCCCCCCCATGAAAAATAATTTCAAAACACTGCTTACCTAAAGTACGTTGACATGGAGTGATTTGTTTTTTGTCCTCCTTTCCTCTCGTCTGGTCCAGAGTGAAGAAGCATGCCATCCACAGTAGCGACACRACGTCGTCGTCTGACGAGGAGAGATTTGAGAGGAGGAAAAGCAAAAGCATGACCCGGGCCAGGAACAGGTGAATACCTCTCCTCCTTTTTCTCTGTCACTCACCTAGTGGATTTTGATATTAGATACAATTTATTAATGGCTTTTCACTAGGTAAAACCACTTTCCGTTCACCACCTGTCCTGTATAGCACATTAGCTTCACTTCAAACCCGGTGATACATGGCAGCCGTTATGCAACTGAAAGCTCACCACACATTGACTCATCTTTATCACCTGTATTTATTTATAAAGATGTCTGCCTTTGAACCTGCGAGCAGAGGACCTGGCCAGTGGGGTGCTGAGGGACAGGGCCAAGGTGGGAGCTAGCCTCGCTGATGTGGACCCCATGAATCTGGACATCTCAGTGAAGTTTAACAGCGTAGGAGGGCTGTCCAACCACATCCAGTCTCTGAAGGAGATGGTGGTCTTCCCTCTACTCTATCCAGAAGTCTTCGAAAGGTTCAAGATACAGCCCCCGAGGTAAAGACCAAAGTCACCTGGAAACGCAGATTAATTCATGTTCAGACATATCAAGCATGTATCCTCTTTTGTTTGCAATTTAGAAATGTGTTATTTAATTACAACCAGACAGATGAGGAAAAACAATTTAGCATTTTTTGCATCATGGTCACAATGTAGTTCCAAGGTCAATAAAAAACAGATTGTCTCTGCTTTAAACAAATTTACCTCTCACTCGCTCCTCTCCCACAGAGGGTGTCTATTCTACGGCCCACCAGGTACAGGGAAGACSCTTGTAGCACGGGCTTTGGCCAACGAGTGTAGTCAAGGAGACAAAAAGGTGTCTTTCTTCATGAGGAAGGGAGCCGACTGCCTCAGCAAGTGGGTCGGCGAATCAGAACGACAGCTACGCCTACTTTTTGACCAGGTGAGCATYAGTAGGGCTTGCGGTGACAGTGTTACCGCCACACCCYCAGTCATGAGTCATGATTAGGGCTGTTACGGTGACCGTATTACTGCAACACCGGCGGTCATGAGTCATAACCGCTGTCAAATAACACGTGATCYTTTAGTCACGGTAWCTAGGCTTCTCCAAGCTCGGATGCTGCTGATGGTTATTAGTAGCCAAACTTGCTAACTGCCTGGTACTCAGCACTTTATTGTCCCTCGAATCACTCTGACATCAATGCAAATGGTTTAGAATATAAAATCAAACACTTCATGAGAGCCCAGGAGCTCATGTTGCGCAGCATTTCTGTTGGCTATGCAACTGCGTAGAGTTTTTTTTAATGGCCTCTATAAAAAATAGGAGGATCCCATCAGCTTTATATAGGCTAGGCCTGCTATATTTATTGATCAACTTTCCTAATATTAAGCACATTGCTTTGCTTTACAACAGGACGATAGCCTACCTGGCTGGCATGAAAATGAACCACGGGAAAAGCGTTCTCCATTCGCTATTTAAGTCCGTAGCTGACATGTTTTTTCCCCCCCATGTTCCTGTTCTGAGACAGGTGCATGATAATGGTCCATTCTGAATCAAAACTAATTTCACACACATTATTTTAAGAGCTGTATCACAACCGGTCGTGATTGGGAGTCCCATAGGGCGGCGCACAATTGGCCCAGCATCATCCGTGGTAGGCCGTCATTGTAAATAATAATTTGTTCTTAGCTGACTTGCCTAGTTAAATAAAGGTTAGGTAAAAATGATTTAGTATATGTAAAGACAACATTAAATGAAGAATATCCTGCTGTGTGACATTAGCCTATCACTTGTGTATGATGTATTATCACTTGTGGATGATGCCCAGCATGTGCAGTTTTGTGACTTTTTCAAATCATAGTAGCACACCTCATGTAGCCTTGCCCATAGGCCTATATGTTTTGATACGATTTATATCACAACTAAAGTCACCAAATAGGCTCTACACCGTTTGTAAAGCTTAACTGGCATACATACGAGGTGCCTGAGTTAAGTTTGGGGAAGATCATTTTCACCATAAAAATGCATCTTTATTATAAAAAGTGTTTTCCCGCTAATTGATTGCATTTTGGAACATTTGCGCTTATAGCCTATTGCCGTATGTGCAGTGCTGCGCTTATAATGTGAAGAAATAGCCAGTTGATCAATATTTTAAGCTAAATGTTCTGATCTGTTGCATCAGCCTCATTGCTTTTAAAAGTTTTTTTGAGGCGAGTATTCATTTGGGATCTATTGCATCCCACAACTGTCCCAGACTATGTTTGGAATATTTATTTATTGCACAGAAGGACAAGTAGAATAGAATTGGTCAACCTTTGTACTATGGGGGATAGTAGATTAAAACAGGCCAGTGATTCTCCTGTTCATCTTGTTGGCTGACGAAAAGTAAATGTGGACAGTTCTAATATCTTCAATATGCGCCTCGGAATTCGATATGAGGTGCGTGCGCATTTGCATCCCCGATGTCTCTCTTCACTTATAGCCTTAGCTGAGATGCCTGTGAGAAGATCTGATCACATGACGCGCATTGGCTAATAAGAATTGAGGTAGCTGAGAGTGCCCTGTGAGTGAGTTTTTTTGGAGCACGGCAGCCGGGAGAAGGGAATTATTATATTCAGCCCAAGGGCAAAATGGCCTCTTTGGCCACAAAAGGCATGGATRTTTTTAGGGGMCATTATGGCCACACAAGGGGGATGCCGCCAGGAAATRCGAGGCCTGGTGAGAATCTTATCAAGTGCTTGTCAAATTGTGAATGAGAGACTGGCCTGCACAAGAAACATATCAGAGCTCATGCCTTTAATGCAACTTCTTTCAAATCCTCATTCGTCGCATCATGCAGCCTTAGAATGTATAAAAAATCTAAACATATAGCCCAARGTTTGTATTACAACTGAAGTTGCTAAATTAAGCATTTACCGCTCAACACAGAWTAGCCGCATGTGCGCACTTCCTTGGAAGTTGCTTGGAGAAAATATTTAATATTATTCAGGTATGTTCAATTGTATTCTTCATACTATAAAATAACACTAAATAATGCCACGGAATTCTAAGCAAATCTTGTCTGCTAAATGAACTAGTGTAGCCCACAGCCATATGGCATAGCCATATCAGGGCCTAACATAAGGACAAGTCAGAGTATGCTATCCTTGAACACTAGCATTTTGTCACACCTGCAATAACATCTGCTAAATATGTGTATGTGACCAATAAAAATGTGATTTGATTTGTTCTTCTGAAATAGGCTATGTTTTCTTCACATCATGTTTCTTTAGACCTGTCTAACAGGCTGACTACACCGCTCGTGTCGCGTGCGCAAGCGTTGCAAAATAAATTTAGAAATATATATTATTCAATTATTGCACCCATTCTGCTCGCGTGCGTGCGTCTGAGTTGTCAAAGGCTAAAATAGAAGTCAGTTCTATTTGTGACGCAAATCGTGGTGCAAGTCCTGCCTCTCCCATCTCCTCATTGGTTTATAGAAGCAGGTACCATTAGGCCGTTAATGGCCTGGTACTCAGGGCTCTAGTGTCCTTCTAACCACTCTGACGTCAATGCAAATGCAATCGAATATCACATCAAACACTTCTCATCAAAACAGGATCGTGCTTTTAAAACTCACCTCATTGATCAATTTGAAGAAAAGTTCAACAGGTTGAAATTGAGTGGAAAACATGGTCGTTGTGGATGTTGTTTCAAAGCCTAACACACTGAAATGGACAGCGCTTTCTAGGGTGATGATTAATTCAATATGTTCATACGCATATTAGAGCTTATGCATAGGCATATATATGAGCCCAAGCCACCACCCCCCAAAAAAGATAACTAAATGAAAAGGATTGGGCCCTTATACAGTGCATTCGGAAAGMATTCAGACCCCTTTTCCACATTTTTCGAAAATTTATTAAATCGATTTTCCCCCCTGATCAATCTACGGTACACACAATACCCGATAATGGCAAAGCAAAAACTGTTTGGTTTTTTTAGCAAAAAAAATAATTATTCAGACATTTACATAATTATTCAGACCCTTTACTCAGTACTTTGTTGAAGCATCTTTGGCAGTGATTACAGCCTCGAGTCTTCTAGGGTATGACGCTACAAGCTTGTCACACCTGTATTWGMGGAGTTTCTCCCATTCTTCTCTGCAGATCCTCTCAAGCTCTGTCAGGTTGGATGGGGAGRGTCGCTGGACAGCTATTTTCAGGTCTCCAGAGATGTTCGATTGGGTTCAAGTRCGGGCTCTGGCTGGGCCATTTCAGAGACTTGCCCCGAAGCCACTACTACTTTGATTGGTAGAGTGCTGCAGAGATAGTTGTCCTTCTGGAAGGTTCTARCATCTCCACAGTTGAACTCTGGAGCTCTGTCAGAGACCATCGGGTTCTTGATCACCTCRCTGAACAAGGCCCTTTTTCCCCGATTGTTCAGTTTGGCCGGGCGGCCAGCTTTAGGAAGAGTCTTGGTGGTTCTAAACTTCTTCCGTTTAAGAATGATGGAGGACATTGTGTTCTTGGGGACCTTCAATGCTGCAGACATTTGTTGGTACTCTTCCCCAGYTCTGTGCCTCGACACAATCCTGTCTCGGAAKTRTATGGACAATTCCTTTGACCTCATGGCTTGGTTCTTGCTCTGACATGCACTGTGCCTTTCCAAATCATGTCCAATCAATTTAATTTCACCACAGGTGGACTCCAATCAAGTTGTAGAAACATCAAGGATGATCAATCAAAACAGGATGCACCTGAGCTCAATTTTGAGTCTCATAGCAAAGGGTCTGAATACCTACTTAAGGTATTTCTGTTATTTATTTGGAATACATTTTTAAATGTAAATCTAACGTATTGGACCTTTTTCAAATMATAACTTTTACGCTCAACATCGCCACTTCATCACTTCACTTCACTCACTCCGGAATGGAAAAAATATACTTTCTATTTTATTCAGCTAAGTTCAATTATATTCTTCTTACTATAACATCATGTAATATAAAATAATGGCACGGGACTTATGAGCCTATCTTGTCTGCTAAATGAACAAGCCTAAGGCATGGCGCATTGCCAGATATCATACAGTAGGCCAACTCGTATTCTGTTCTTCCAAAAAACTTTTTGTTCATATCATGTTTCTTTAGAACTGCCTAAAATAAATATTGGATTAATTGTGATGGTACACATTAAATAGATTTATTAGGCTTTTTAAATTGTAGATGTTCCAAAGGCGCGCATGCGTAGAGGCCTGGAGACGCTAAATGTTTTTGTTAACAGTCAATTACTGTGAGACCGGCAGTCTTTTGCATGACAATAACCGCCTGACAAAATGTTATGACCGCCACAGCCCTAGGCACGAGCCAAGTGTCAGGACAGTGTCAGGTAAGGTATTTAATAAATAATTCCCTATCTGTTTATATTGTGCTTACTTGGTCCAGTTGCCATCCAGAATACTCTGTGTTCAGGCTAGSTTATGCTCCTCTAGCCCAGACTTATGTCGTGTGTTCTGCTCTCTTCCAGGCMTACCTGATGAGGCCCTCCATAATCTTCTTTGATGAAATAGACGGGCTGGCCCCAGTGCGCTCCAGCAGACAGGACCAGATACATAGGTACTATATGAACTTGGAGTWTCTGTTAGACATCTCCATTTGATGATGGTCTCTGACAATCAATAATGAATGTGAGTGATCAGTTTTTAGTAATGGTTTGACCATACTCTCTCCCTATCCCTCTCTCCTTCCCTTCTTTAGCTCKATAGTGTCCACTCTGCTGGCGTTGATGGATGGTCTGGACAGCCGAGGGGAAATCGTGGTGATCGGTGCTACCAATAGGCTGGACTCCATAGACCCTGCTCTACGGAGGCCTGGACGCTTTGACAGGGAGTTCCTCTTCAACCTGCCTGACAAGAAGGTGAGGAAGTTGCAATCATGTTTAGGATTATGGCACGATGAATACACTATGAAATACATTGTTGGTACTTGTTTTATACTGTAATCTTAATAATTTAAGTCTGGCTGTCATAGTATACTGAACAAAAATATYAACGCAACTCAACAATTTCAARGATTTTACTGAGTTACAGTTCATGGAAGAAAATCAGTAAATTTAAATACATTTGGTAAGCCATCATTTATGGATTTCACATGACTGGGCAGTGGCGCAGCCATGGGTGGGCCAGGGGCGCAGCCATAGGCCCACCCACTGGGGAGCCAGGTCCAGTCAATCAGAATGAGTTTCTCTACAAAAGGGCTTTATTACAGACAGAAATACTCCTCAGACAGTCCTGCAGGTGAAGAAGCCAGATGTGGAGGTCCTGGGCTGTCATGGTTTGAGGTCGACCGATTAATCGGAAAGGCCGATTTTAATTAGGGCCGATTTCAAGTTTTCGTAACAATCGGAAATCGGTATTATTATTATTATTTTTTTACACCTTTATTTAATTGTTATTTAACTAGGCAAGTCAGTTAAGAACACATTCTTATTTTCAATGACGGCCTAGGAACGGTGGGTTAACTGCCTTGTTCAGGGGCAAAGCGACAGATTTTTACCTTGTCAGCTCGGGGGATTCAATCTTGCAACCTTACAGTTAACTAGTCCAACGCTCTAACCACCTGATTACATTGCACTCCACGAGGAGCTTGCCTGTTACACGAATGCAGTAAGCCAAGGTAAGTTGCTAGCTAGCATTAAACTTAATTCTTATAAAAAACAATCAATCAATCATAATCACTAGTTAACTACACATGGTTGATGATATTACTAGTTTATCTAGCGTGTCCTGCGTTGCATATAATTGATGCGGTGTGTATCGTTTCTCCAATGTGTACCTAACCATAAACATCAATGCCTTTCTTAAAATCAATACACAGAAGTATAATTTTTTAAACATGCATATTTAGCTAAAGAAATCCAGGTTGCAGGCAATATTAACCGGGTGAAATTGTGTCACTTCTCTTGCACGCAGAGTCAGTGTATATGCAACAATTTGGGCCGCCTAATTTGCCAGAACTTTACGTAATTATGACATAACATTGAAGGTTGTGAAATGTAACAGGAATATTTAGACTTATGGATGCCACCCGTTAGATAAAATATGGAACGGTTTTGTATTTCACTGAAAGAGTAAACGTCTTGTTTCGAGATGATAGTTTCCGGATTCGACCATATTAATGACCTATGGCTCGTATTTCTGTGTGTTGTTATGTTATAACTAAGTCTATGATTTGATAGAGCCGTCTGACTGAGCAGTGGTAGGCAGCAGCAGCCTGTAAGCATTCATTCAAACAGCACTTTAGTGTGTTTTGCCAGCAGCTCTTCGTTGTGCTTCAAGCATGCGCTGTTTATGACTTCAAGCCTATTAACTCCCAAGATTAGGCTGGTGTAACCGATGTGAAATGGCTAGCTAGTTAGCGGGGTTTGCGCTAATAGAGTTTCAAACGTCACTCGCTCTGAGACTTGGAGTGGTTGTCTCCTTGCTCTGCATGGGTAACGCTGCTTCGAGGGTGCTGTTGTCGATGTGTTCCTGGTTCGAGCCCAGGTAGGAGTGAGGAGAGGGTCGGAAGCTACACTGTTACACTGGCAATACTAAAGTGCCTATAAGAACATCCAATAGTCAAAGGTATATGAAATGCAAATGGTATAGAGAAGAATAGTACTATAATTCCTATAACTACAACCTAAAACTTTTACCTGGGAATATTGAAGACTCGTGTTAAAAGGAACCACCAGCTTTCATATGTTCTCATGTTTTGAGCAAGGAACTTAAACGTTAGCTTTCTTACATGGCACATATTGCACTTTTACTTCTTCTCCAACACTTTGTTTTTGCATTATTTAAACAAATTGAACATGTTTCATTATTTTTTGAGGCTAAATTGATTTTATTGATGTATTATATTAAGTTAAAATAAGTGTTCATTCAGTATTGTTGTAATTGTCATTATTACAATAAATAAAAAAAAAAGTGCCGATTTAATCGGTATCGGCTTTTTGGTCCTCCAATAATTGGTATCGGCGTTGAAAAATCATAATCGGTCGACCTCTAGTCGTGGTTATACGTGGTTGTGAGGCCAGTTGGATATACTGCCAAATTCTCTAAAATGACAGCGGCGGCTTATGGTAGAGAAATTAACATGTAATTCTCTGCCTGAGTCGTGGCGATTAGACCGACTTGTGCTCTATCTGGTCTGCGTCTCAGGCGATTGCTCTGGCAGTGTGTTTCAATCGTGAGAATGCATTGAACATCTGGTGGACTATTCTTGCACAGCATGCATTCACCTCTCTAAACTTGAGAGACATCTGTGGGCATGTGTGTTGTGTTTGTTAAAACTGCACATTTTAGAGTGGCCTTTTATTTCCCCCAACAAGGGCACTGTGTAATGATCTGCGGTTTATCAAAGCTTCTTAATTGGCACCCTGTCCAGGTGGATGGATTATCTTGGCAAATAAGAAATGCTCACTAACAAGGATGTAAACAAATTTGTGAACATAATTGGACAGAAATAAGCTTTTTGTGTATGAAACATTTCTGGGATTTTTTTAAATCTTGGCTCATGAAACATGGGACCAACACTTTACATGTTGTTTATATTTTTGTTCAGTATATGTTTTTGGAGTTTTATCCTTTCAGTGTGTGTTCCAGCCGCTCCTGTGTGTCTGGGTGAGCGTGTACAACACACATTAGTCCCAGCCTAGTGGTTTGTCTGCATGTGTCAGTCAAAGCCCAGTTGTGTGTGTGTGTGTGTGTGTGTGTTTGTCAGTCCCAGCCCAGCTACTTGTGTAGTCCAACCCCAGTGGTGTGTGTTTGTGAGTGACTGACTGTGTGCGAGTCCCAGCCTAGCGGTGCATAGCAATCCCCTCTACCCGTTGAGCTGTCTAATTGGTTGACTCCTGTCGTTTGCCCTCACAGTGAGATTCTGAATAATCAAAGCCCAGTCTGTTTGCTTCTGTCAGCAGAGAGACACACAAATACAGAGACACTCAGCCGGCAGACCTCAGCAGAGAGAGACCTTGCTGATCAGAAACCCACTGTGGTGTGAGCAGGGTCGATAGTGACTTTTTTTTTTTTTTATTGACATATTTTTCTTTTTCTCTCCATCCCTATATTTCTCTCGCTCTTTGTCTGTCGGTGTTGTCTGTCTCTCTCTTTCTTTGTATTATTCTCTAGGCCCGAAGACAAATCCTTGAGATCCACACGCGGGACTGGAATCCTAGACTGGCTGAACAGTTTGTAAATGAGCTGGCTGAGAAATGTGTCGGTAGGAGACAAACTCACATTTTATTAACGTTTACAACTACAACATTTTATGTTTAGTCTACTTCTTTTTCGGTTTATTCATTTAACCTCTCCACTCCCCTGTTCCAGGTTACTGTGGCGCAGACATCAAAGCACTTTGCACAGAGGCGACCCTGGTGGCACTGCGGCGTTGCTACCCCCAGATCTACGGCAGCAGTGTTAAGCTGCAGCTGGARGTCAGGTAACCATGCAGAGGAGAAGGAAACTGAAAGAATAACAAAAACATAGTAATAGACTGGAATCAATTGTCTTGTCTGTATGGGGTGAATCCTAACTTCCATTTAAGTTACAATTCATGCAGTCTCTCCCATTGACATCAAAGCATGATTAAGTGAAAATTTGATTTAAGTGGCGGTTAGAGTTAGCCTTTAAATGTGTTTAATATGTGGACACTAAATTTCCCTTTTGGATCAAGTATTGATCAATCTTATCTGTGTCCAACAGTACCATCGTGCTGGGGCCTGGGGACTTCAGCCATGCTCTGCGGACCATCGTCCCAGCTTCCCAGAGAGCCCAGGCTCCTCCAGGCCGAGCCCTGGCCCCCAACATACGCCCCCTACTAGCAAACACACTGGCCACGGTGCTGGAGGTCCTGCTCCGAGTCTTCCCCCACGCAGAAACACAGCACAGGGAGAGTAGAGGAGGTAATATGTTTATCTTTCTTCTTTTGCCTCTCTCTCTCTCCCTCTCTTTCCTGGTAGCTAGGGTCACAATTAGCTATTTTTTTCCCTAGGATTTATTCAAATAACAATGGGTAGGCAAAGCAGGTTTTCGAAAAGTTTCGTTCYAAGTATTGGTAGAAACTTTCATCAGGCACTGTTTGAATGAACACTTTCTGAAGCCTTTTACAAAAAAAGTTAAATGTTGACTGCGAAGTAGGCCTACCTGGCAGAATATCATGATTTGTATCATCGCGGGGCATTTGTTTAGCAAACTCTGCCATCACATACAGTACAGTAAAAAAACACCGCTAGCCAAACACAACGGCCTCTTGCTAGGCGTGTCGTTGAATTAAAGGGCAACTGCACCCRCCATCTTTTTATTTATTCTTCCCAGACCTCAAAAGTGGGCTCCTGATTTGGTTGAAGCATTGTTGTGGACTTAGAACATCCCATGTGTGTAGTTTTTCTATAAGAAAAGTGTGATATTTGAGTGAAAACCTGATGAAATAAGGAAACCTGGAGAAACTAAACGGGGAACACGTAATTTACCAGAAGATCGAACAGATTTTATAGGGCCCTACAACTGTCGACTTACTGTTTGTAATCGCTAACAATAACAACCTTTTTGAGATTGCGGCAAGGTTGTATTTTGTAATTTTTTCCCTCCAAACAATTACTGGAAATATGATATTGTCAAGTTAAAATGTAGTTACTTACTTACGTTGGTCATTATCGGCTATAGCAGGGTTCCCCAATAGGCATCCCGTGCGCAATTTTTATTTTCAGAGCAAAATTAATAAGTATACTGGCCCAAAACCCATTGTATCCATCTCTGTGTGTCTCTCTGTGTTTCTCTSCCGTTAACTGAAAAAGTTGGTAGCACCAGTGGAACCCTGTTAAGACATTTAGGGAGGAAGGTGTGCTATCTCCCTAATAAACCATGATGTCTCCTCTAATAACACTAGAACTTTCTCTAGCCTTTATTCTTGCTGGAAAGGCCTGTTAATTAGGCCATGCCTAGGCCTATAAGCATTTTGATCTATTACCTCCATATTTTTGTATGTCTCATCATTTTATTTCACACACACACACACTTTGTTTGACTGACATTATTTCCTCCTGTCCTTCCTTCCTCCCTGCTAGACGTTGACAATCACCTGCTAGAGGAGGTCAGTGAAGAGGAGACGGATGGAGCAGCTCCCTCCATCTACAACCTCCAGCCGGGATCCCCAAAGACACAGACACACCCCTCTACGGCACACACACCCTTCCTACACTTCACCATGTGAGTCTGCCTCTACCTACGCAGCCTCTACCCCGTGTTTTAATGCCACCTTATGGCAACAGGTAGAATGACAGTCAAACCACAATTCAGTCCTGTCATCAATATATATATATKTWTTTTTGGTCCGCTCAGATTTTTAACTTGTCAGCTCGGGYATTCGATCCAGCAACTTTTCGGTTACTMTCCCAACGCTCTAACCACTAGGCTACCTGCCGCCCCCAATACAGGCCAGGGAAGATGAATGTTCTCTATTTTATTCAAGTCGATCTAAGAGGCACTTTATCTTATATAGACGGCTAATATGGTCAAAGATGATTAGTGTTTCACGGTATACTGGAACTTGTGTACTTTTTCAATATTAGAACATGAAAAACGGTTCAGTACTAGAATCTTTGTTACTTTCGGTACTTCTGTCATGTGTCTCACGTTGTATACTGATTGAGAGGATCAAGTCTATCAACGTCGCTGGTGTCCTCTTTATAGCARGAACTCACCGTGCATGCCTATTGCCTGCTCCACTTACTCATTGCTAGAGCCAGCTATAGACCAGGGATGGGTGTGCCGCGTCCCCCCTTTTGAAGGCCCTCGGATTAAAAATACATAAATTAGGAACTGTCGGTCTCAATTTACTGTTGCGTGTTAGAATAGTACAATACACAAGGTTCAATATTGAAATTTGGTTGTTGATCAGCAGTTTTTGTCAGTCACTGATGGTCACTCAATTAGCCCATGTCAGCTAACATTTTTTAGATTGGTAAATTAGMCTTGCGAAAATTAGTCTTGCGTCCAGCTATCTAAACTTGTAGTAATCATGGTCGTATTACCCGCCGGGGGCCCCCAATAATTTTGTTAGTCAGTCCAACTCAGATATCATATTAAAAACTGAAAACATTTCTCCCCTCCCMATTGAAAAATGTGTAGAATTGCAGGAAATTAACTGTAAAACAGTACATTTTTCTCCACCAATGGCTAAATATATYTAAACTTGTTTTAAACCTGCAAAGGTTTGCTTTACGTCCCATGCAAACATTTGTAGAATTGCACAAAATTAACTCTTAACTGGGTATGCAGACCTACGGGCAACTGAGGCCCCTCATGATCAGTTCAGATTTCTTGTGGCCCCCACGCCCCATCAAAGTTACCCATCCCTGCTCTAGACTGTCCTGGCTACATCATGTTAGCTCCCCATTCATGCTGCACTGAAGTTGACACACTTGAATAATGSAACACGGCATGTTGAAACTATTACTGCTCATACTATAGGCTAGAACACCTAACAATGGACGAAGACACCAGTAGCTTCCAGCTTTGTAGGCTTACTTTCCTTGCTAGCTTACAYCTGAAGCTAACAACAATTCACTACCCTTGTACTTTGTGATAATATGCAATATGTTGTTGATCAGTACAATTAAATAAGTCCCAAATTGAAGGGAAACATATTGTCACCTGTAGCCCCATGAAATCAGCCAAAACAAGCTCAATAACACAATGCATTCACCTGTATTGTCTAGGCTACATCTTGATTAACCCAGTTTATCAATAGAGATTTACCATTCAAATAAATTATTACCGTTATGTGGTTAGATTTGTTTTGACCAAAGTCAAAATGATTGTATAATTGATTCATTAATGCGTATACATTACTGTCTCTGAAAAAATGTCGACCTCAAARATTTCAAATGTAATGATGTTGAACTCAAAAGATGCCTAACGATTAAACAGAGCAGTAGCAGAGTTTCTATCCCGTGATGCCAGGRTTGTGGGTTTGTTTCCCACGAGGGACCAGTACAAAAAAATGATGAAACATGCAATTGTGACTTTGTCTAATACAAAAAAAAAAATTTTTTTTTTGCTGTGATATTGGTATCAAATTAAAAAAATATTTATGGAGATTATAGTCCTTTAACAGTTTTATCAAACCTCAAATAACTAGAGACTGATAACCTAATTGGTGACGTAAGAACACATTTAAAAGATAGAAGCTGATTCTCCTTCTCTTTTCCTCCTTCCAGATCAGCCCTTCACCAGCCCACGTCGTACCGGCCCCGCCTGCTGCTGGCGGGCCCCCCCGGTTCGGGACAGAGTTCTCACCTGGCCCCTGCTGTGTTACAKCACCTGGACAAGCTGTCTGTCCACCTCCTAGACTTGCCCACACTCTACTCTGTCAGCGCCAAGACACCCGAGGAGTCCTGCGCTCAGGTAACACGCATGCATGTGTACACACACACCCCTATCACACATATATCATTGCATCTGTTTTAGGCCAGAATATACTCATCGCAAATGTATGATGTCTGGCTGTGTGTGTTCCAGGTGTTCCGTGAGGCGTGTCGGAGCGTGCCCAGTGTGGTGTTCATGCCCCACATCTGTGATTGGTGGGATTCGGTCAGCGACACGGTGAAGAACACCTTCTTCTCTCTACTCCAGGACATCCCCTCTTTCACTCCCCTCCTCATCCTCGCCACCACAGAGACGTGCTACACACAGCTACCACAGGAGGTAGGCTAAACACACAAGTCCTTCATCATATTTCCTCTCACTCCACCTCTCCCTTTGTCTCTTCTCCTTCTGTCTCTCTCCCTAAATCTGTCAATCCCTTCTCCGACTATGCAGAGTGCCATCTCTGAGTTAGTCCGCTCATRGGGGATTAGAATAGGAATAAAGAAAGAACCAAATTAGATATTTATGAGCACCAGCGCTGTTTAAAGCTTATTTGTCTTTTTTGTGTTAATGTGASTRAAACATTACAACAAAATAGTTGACACGTTATAAATCGCTCTCTAAGGTCTGCAGTGACTGACATGACAAGGAGAACTTCTGATGCACTACCCAATTTCGAAATTGCACCTTGTGCATTCTACTATTACAACTTTCAAGAGTAAGTTGAATGTCGCTCCCCCCTCTGTATCTGTGTGCGGCTCCCTCCCCCTCTGTATCTGTGTGCGGCTCCCTCCCTCCCCCTGTATCTTTGTGCGGCTCCCCCCTGTATCTGTGTTGCGGCTCCCCCCCCCGTATCTGTGTGCGGCTCCCTCCCCCCCTGTATCTGTGTGCGGCTCCCCCCCCCCCCCGTATCTGTGTGCGGCTCCCTCCCCCCTGTTTCGTGTGGCCCTCCCCTGTGTCTGTGTGCGCTCCCCCCCCTCTGTTCTGTTGCGGCTCCCTCCCCCTCTGTATTCTGTGCGCTCGCTCCCCCTCTGTATCTGTGTGCGGCTCCCTCCCCTCTGTATCTGTGTGCGGCTCCCTCCCCCCTCTGTATCTGTGTGCGGCTCCCTCCCCCTCTGTTCTGTGTGCGGCTCGCTCCCCCTCTGTATCTGTGTGCGGCTCCCTCCCCTCTGTATCTGTGTGCGGCTCGCTCCCCTCTGTATCTGTGTGCGGCTCCCCCCCCTCGTATCTGTGTGCGGCTCGCTCCCCCTCTGTATCTGTGTGCGCGCGCTCCCCCTCTGTATCTGTTGTGCGGCTCGCCCCCTCTGTATCTGTGTGCGCTCCCCTCCCCTCTGTGTCTGTGTGCGCTCGCTCCCCCTCTGTATCGTGTGCGGCTCGCTTCCCACCTCTGTATCTGTGTGCGGCTCCCTCCCCTCGTGTCTGTGGCGGCTCCTCCCCCTCTGTACTTGTGCGGCTCCCTCCCCCTCTGCGTCTTGTGCGGCTCCCTCCCTCTGTTCTGTGTGCGGCTCGCTCCCCCTCTGTATCTGTGTGCGGCTCCCTCCCCCTCTGTATCTGTGTGGCGGCTCGCTCCCCCTCTGATCTGTGTGCGGCTCCCTTCCCCTCTGTATCTGTGTGCGGCTCCCTCCCCCTCTGTGTCTGTGTGCGGCTCGCTCCCCCTCTGTATCTGTGTGGCGGCTCCCTCCCCCTCTTATCTGTGTGCGGCTCCCTCCCCCTCTGTGTCTGTGTCGGCTCGCTCCCCCTCTGTATCTGTGTGCGGCTCCCTCCCCCTGTATCTGTGTGCGGCTCCCTCCCCCTCTGTGTCTGTGTGGGCTCGCTCCCCCTCTGTATCTGTGTGGGCTCGCTTCCCCTCTGTATCTGTGTGGGCTCGCCCCCCCTCTGTATCTGTGTGACCCCCCCCTGTATCTGTGTGACGATCACTACTCCCCCACTCTGTATCTGTGTGACGCTCACTACTTCCCCCCCCCCCTGTATCTGTGTGACGATCACATACTCCCCACTCTGTATCTGTGTGACCCCCCCTGTATCTGTGTGACGCTCACTTACTCCCCCCCCCCCCCTTGTATCTGTGTGACGCTCACTACTTCCCCCCCCTCTGTATCTGTGTGACGATCACTACTCCCCCACTCTGTATCGTGTGACGCTCACTACTCCCCCCCCCCCCTGTATCTGTGTGACGCTTGCCCCCCCCCCCACCCTCGCTCCCCCGCTCTCTCAATTCAAAAGGCTTTATTGGTGTGGAAAACGATATGTTTACATTGCCAAAGCTAGTGAAATAGACAAACAAAATGAATGAATAAATAAGTTAAAAGAATGTAGACATTGCAAATGTTATATTATTGGCTGTGTACATAGTTAAAGTATGTAAGAGAAAATAAATAAACAGATATAGGTTGTATTTACAATGGTGTTTGTGGTCCACTGGCAACAGGTCACATATTTCTACTGTGGTACTTCACCTAATAGAAATGGGAGTTTATCAAGTTTGGATTTGTTTTCATGTGAAATGTCTATCTCTCTGGTCATACAGTTGGCAGGAGGTTAGGAAGTGCATCTCGGTTTCCACCTCATTTTGTGGGCGGTGGGCACATAGCGTCTCTCTGTCTTGCTCAGTGTCTCTCCCCTGTCTGTCTCTTTCTCTCTCCTCTKTCTCYCTCTGTCTGTTGGTGTCYCGCTCTCTTTRCTGTCACACTKTCTCCTGTCTCTCTCTCTCTGTCTGTCTATTGGTCTACATTGGGGGTGTTCTGGCACTGGGTTTAGATGGTCTTAGTGTGTTGTGTTGTTTTGGCACACATAGGTGACAGCTGTCCTCTCAGCAACACTCCTTGACATGAGGTGTCATCCCTACACAGCCAACAGACCACCACCACTCTTACACTACCAGCATGGGAGAGAAGGAATAGAGAGGGATGGGCAGGGAAAGAACGACGGATGGCGAGAGAGTGACAGAAAGAGAGAGGGGGAAGGCAGGTGGTCCCAGCTGCCAGTGTCCCCAGCACATAATAATAATATATTACATTTCTATCGTGATTTTCATCATCTTGTAAGAATATTTTGAAGATAAATTCACAATGCAGAGGACGAGAGTACTAATGGTCAATAGGGAATTGTCAATGGAAATAGTTGGTTCAGTTCAACAGCTGTTTAGAATCTGTGGAATAGCAGTCCTGAACTCAGAGCTATGTGTGCCATGTTTTCATTGGTCTYTACATTGAGTCTGGAGCAGGATACTTGTTATTTAGCCATTGGCCCAGTTATACTGCAAGGACTTCTGATTTGTCAACCCCAGGCTAGGGTGGGGGGGTTATAAATGGCATCCTGTTTCTTTGTTCTGTGGAGAAAAASTGAGGACAGGCAAGACAGAACATCTGCTTCCCAACATAACATCTATAATTMGTCCTTCTCAAATAAATCTATTTTCTCCCCCTGATTTGCTTTGGGGTTTGTGTTGCTAGCAATCTCATAGCGCTTCGAATGCAAAAAAGAAACAAGCAATACATCACGAGTAMCCTAGCTATAGTTAGGCCAACCAATAGAGACCAAGTCTTTGAGTGCATGCATCCTCCATGTCAGGGATCCATGCCCTCACAACATCTGGGCTGGAACTAGGGTGGGTGAGCTGGAGGTAGAGTGGTGGTACTTTAAGTAATGGAGGTGGGGCGTGGTTAGTGTCTGGTAAGCGGTCTCGGAGGCTGAACACGGTGCTTTCAAGCCGAGCAAGAGGTGGGTAGATGTGGTGGTAGAAGTATGGACGTTGGGGGTTAGAGGTGCCTGTAAGGMTTTTTTTGTGCCCGATCCGAGTGACTCATAGCTGGGCTTCAGAGGCGGAGCGAGTCCCAGTGTGTGTGTTCTGGTGGTCTGCCAGCGTTGTCACACCTCTGTAGAATCATCCCTGTCGCTCTCTCTCTCTCTCMCTCGCWCGCACGCACACTAATCCCCCACCCGTGGAGCTGGCAGAAGCATGCGGTGGTGGTGATGGCAGAAGTGTGTTTCAAAACGCATCAACAGCAGGCACAACCTCTTCACTTAATCCATGCTATTCTATTCTCAAGAGATTGTAAAGCCAACACAAGTATGGGGGTGAGACCATTGATTAGTTCATCTCRGATCAATAAACCAATCAATGAGCACTAGCTGCTTTTGAAGTACAGCATGTATATGTCTCTGTTGTAAAGTCCTGAGAGACACCATAGATCTCCGCTGTCATTGAAAACAATGGCAACAGACAGTGACGCGCTTTGTTTTAGTTTCTTTGTTTGAGTCCTTTAAAGTGTGAAATGAAGAGTCCATTTTGGGTTCTTAGAAAACAATGGATGCCCTCTCCAATCATGTCGACTGGAGAGGGCGTGAAGGTAATTGCTCTCTTTGTACTAATGTTTTAGCTGACGCAGAGGCCATATTCAAGATGTAATTCAATGGAGCAATTGAGCACGCCACACACAATCAGCAATACCGAAATCATCTTCTCTCTATTGTCCCTTTCCCTTTTCAACATTTGTTTATGGATCCATTCATACGAGTCTCATTAAGTGGCAGCCCTCTCACTTGTTCTATAGAGAAAATGAGGAGCTGGAGTGAAGGAGCAAGAAGAGGGAAGGTGAGAATTACGCAGGGAGAGGGCTGGGGAAGCAAAGAAAATTAGGGAGACATAAATACCTTTTTGTAATTTAGCAGACCAGAGGATTGGTTATTCTTCCAGAGCAGTGTAGATGCTCTGCTTGGCTTTACTGCTCTGCTCTACTGCTCCTCAGCCAGAGAGCCCTCTACTCCCTCCCTCTCCTCTGTTCATCCCTCTCTCACTCCACCCATCCCTCCATACCCTACAGCCTTGACCATGCTGGAGTAAAATCATTAGCTGGTGTGTGCTGTGCTCTGTCTCCCTTTCTCCCTGCCTGCCATGCTCCCTTTCTCCTTCCCTCGTTTTCTCCTTTCCTTGTCAAGGAATCTCTGGCCCAGGATGGGCCAAGAAAGACCGGAGAACAGAGGGTGAACGGAGAAAACAAACTTGTCAAAGAACGAGGATCAGTGTGTGGAACTGAGGAAGGCATGGTAGGAAGTGAACAGCAGGCTGTGGAATAGAAGCTGTGTGAGCCCYCCCTCAATGTATTCTGCACAGTGATTGGAAGTCTAGGGTTGTGTACTATACAGTCGTTTAACTATGCCTGCCAGATGAGTAACCTTTCCTGAGACCTGAAGACTTCTCTTAGCTCCCAATATTAAAACCTAGGCTTTAGCTCAGTTGGCTAACGTGGTCTCTAGTCCTGTCACTGYCCGGGGTTCAATACCAGGTCGGTAACTTGAGCTGACTCGGCTGTGACCTTTGAATGACCCCCCTYAAGTGTCATGACCTTTTGGCCCAACTGAGGTTGTTTGTCTTGTTGAGTCAGTATATTCAAAACCACTTTGAATGCTAGTACAAACTACACGACACGACCAAAAGTATGTGGAAAACTGCTTGTCAAACATCTCATTCCTAAATCACGAGCATTAATATGGTGTTCCCCCCCCCACCTTTGCTACTAGAACAGCCTCCAGTCTTCTGGGAAGGCTTTCCACTYGATGTCGGAACATTGCTGCTGGGACTTGTTTCCATTCAGCCACAAGAGCGTTAGTGAGGTCAGGCACTGATGATGGGTTCGCGTTGCAATTCACCCTAAAGGTGTTTGATGGGGTTGAGGTCAGGGTTCTGTACAGGCCAGTCAAGTTCTTCAACACCGATCTRGACAAACCATTTCTGTATGGACCTRGCTTTGTGCATGGGACATTGTCATGCTGAAACAGGGAAGGGCCTTTCCCAAACTGTTGCCACAAAGTTGGAAGCACAGAATCGTCTAGAATGTCATTGTATACTGTTGCYTTAAGATTTCCCTTCACTGCAACTAAGGGGCCTAGCCGGAACCATAAAAAATAGCCCCAMACCATTAGTCCTCCTCCACCAAACTTTACAGTTGGCACTATGCATTCGGGCAGGTAGCGTTCTCCTGGCAGCCGCCAAACCAAGATTCGTCCGTCGGACTGCCAGATGGTGAAGCGTGATTCATCACTCCACAGAATGCATTTCCACTGCTCCGGAGTCCAATTGGCGGCGAGCTTTACACCACTCTAGCCGACGCTTGGTATTGRGCATGTTGATCTTAGGCTTGACTGCTCGGCCATGGAAACCCATTTCATGAAGCWCKCGGCGAACAGTTTTTGTGCTGATGTTGCTTCCAGAGGCAGTTTGGAACTCGGTAGCGAGTGTTGCAACCGAGGACAGACAACTTTTTTGCTTCATCACTTACCMGTCCCATTCTGTGAGCTTGTGTGGCCTACCACTTCACGACTGAGCCGTTGTTGCTCCTAGATGTTTTCACTTCAAAATAGCAACACTTATAGTTGACCAGGGCAGAAATGTGAAAAACTGACTTATTTGGAAAACTCCCCGGGTTCGCTTGTCATTATTCCCGTACCACACACTAGACTACTGCAACACTCTTGCCCCTGCCACATTGTTGCCACAGAAGAGATAAGATGATGATGTGCAGGTTCGCAGAAAATTTTATTTTATGTTATTTCGTGATTTGTCAAGGACGCACAGAAATTCAAAGTGTGTGGAATTTTTAGGAGATATTATTTGTTTGCAATATGTGATCTATAGGCTAAGAGCGCTTCATAAGCTGTTTATTGATTGGGGAGATTGAATAGTGTGAGAAGACAACATATTTGGGTACAAAAGACATGGGGTACGAAATCTTTTTTAGCTCTTAAAGGGGCAGTAGCCTACCTTGGATGTACAATTTACAATTACAGCATTATTTATTCTGCACTTATTCTATTGCTATTTATTCTGTTACCAATCAAATGTACATGTTTAATAGTATCTTCTGATTACAATTATTATGTCTCATATTTTAAATAAATGCAATTTATTAGCTTCCAAAAGGTAAGTAGGTATCTAGCTGTCCGYTAACACATCCTGATTGAATGGCTTGTCCTGCACTTTCTAAAAACCTGCWAATTCAACTCCAGGTATCACAGCAAAATATTTTGTTGCATATGTGATCAAATTGGTCACACTGCTATTTATAGAACATGCTCTCATATTTAATTTGGGACGACGTGGGCGAACCTTTGTTTAATAGGTTGAACGCACTGCCGTACTAACTTAATTCAACACCTGTCTGCTGCTACTTCTGAAAATTACAACAAAACTGTCGTCAATATTACATTGGCTTAGCTCTTCAAAACATCAATATTACTTCAATAAAGTCTAGGCAAATCCAAGAAGATTCTTCTGATTCCGTACACCAGGCACACATCCATTGGCTATCGCGTAAATGAGCCGGTTCTACTGTTTTTGTTCATATGGTTCTTATTGTCTCTCCCAGGTGAAGTTGATGTTCCAGACGATGTACGGGGAGGTGGTCAGTCTGTCTTCACCTGGAGAGGAGGACAGACGAAGGTTCTTCATGGACCTGCTACTGGTACAGGCTGCTAGAGCGCCATCCCACAGGAGACACAAAGGTACTATGAATTCATACAAGCATGCACACAGACGCACATACACACACGTGTAATACTGTATCATATTCTAACCAAGCTTTTACAATGCTGTCCTGACATCGTTCTCAGCGGGGTGCTGAGAGAAAAGAGTCATTTTCATCTTAGATTTATCTRGCCTTTCTGTTTTCTCTCTCCTAACCTAAAGTAGCAGGCAAAAAAMAAACTCCTGAGCGGCATTTCTTTCTTTCTGGTCCTGACGATGAACAAATAAAACTGTCATGGGAGGTTCTCTTCTCTGCACTGTTGAACCAATCCAGTAAATGTYGAATGGTTAAGATGGAGTGTCGCCTTGTTAACGTCTTAAAGCGGAAGTCGGGCTTTCTCCATTTCCCCTGAAAGCCAGATGCGTTCAGTTGTTAGCAACCCCGCAGACAGTGCCCCTCTCCTGACACACACATTGCTCAAACGCAGTAACCACCGTACAACTCAATTCTCTGAGCTGTTGAATCATCGCTAGATTTTTGCTTCACTTGAAAAACATACATTCCTAGATAATTGAATGTGGGCGGACGAGTAGGAACGCCATGACTTCCATAGCTTCCTGTAGTACTCCACGGCGCTCTCCCCATCTCTCCTGCTACCATACTCTCCTTTCAAACTCTCTCTCCTCCACTCCCTCATCCCTCCATACTCTCCCCTCCATTTCCCCCTATCATTCACCTAACTATTCTCTTCCCCAACCTCCCTTTCCATCTGTTCCTTCTCAGTGTGAGAGAGTGGTCCACCGGGGCTTCCATGATGGCACTCCGCTTTCAAATGGAAATACAGCAAGCAACGGCGATTGCAGCATCCTCATTGATGCAAGGCAGGGGTCCCACACATACACACACGTATTCGGACACACGCGGCTCGCATAGCCTTATTGATGTGAGGCAGGGGTCCCAGCTCTCCTCTCTTCGGGGGTTCCCCGTGAATAAAACAGCAGCCCTACTTCCATAAGGGGCTGCTTGTAGGGGTGGGGAGTTCAGGGGGAGGCTGGGGAGATTCAAGTGGGAGAGAGGGAGCCCGCTATGAACCGAGCACAGTTACCTATGATTACACTCATGGACGATGATGCTAATGTGAAGCAGGGCTAACAATGTTGGAAGGCGCCTGGGGCTAGTGGACCAGAAGAGGAGAGGCAAAGGGAGAGGAAGCACAGTGTGTAACTAGACTGTGCTGAATCCCCAACTAGGGCTGTAGCAGTCATGACATTTTGTCAGTCGGTGATTGTCATGCAAATAACTGGTGGTCTCACGGTAATTGAACATTAACATAAACACGTTTCGCATCTCCGGCTTCCACACAGCCTACAAAGCCACTGATGCAGACCTTTGGAAGATCTACATTTTAAAAAGTCAAATAAATCCATTTAATATAGCCTACACCATCACATTAAATCCATTATTTATTTTAGACCGGTCCAAAGAAACATGATAGGAYGAAAATCTAGCCTATTTCAGAAGKACAGAACAGCATATTCTGAGTCGTCCTTATGCTTGGCCCTGGCTATGAGGGGCCCTGGCTACAAGTTCATTTAGCAGACAAGATTTGCTTAGAATTCCGTGTCAATATTTTTTTAGTATTATGAATACAATTTAACATAGCTGAATAAAATAAAGGATATTTTCAACAAACAATTTGTGGCTCAAATCGGTCTTATGTAGCAAAATTTGAAATTGTGTGTTTTTTTTTTTTACATTGGATAAAAGTATTGACTCAGAGCTACAAAATTACACCACAATTGAGGAACAATGGGAAAGTTATTTTGCTTTGAAAGTTGATAAACTTGTAAACTCACTTTTGAGAAAATGYCCTTTGACTGTTATGGTACTACTATTGGAGAGCCCTTTGTRTACACCCATTCAGCATCGTTCACACCCTCTTAAGCGTCAGGTAGCCTAGTGGTTAGAGCGTTGGGCCAGTAACCGCAAGGTTGCTAGATCGCATCCCTGAGCTGACAAGGTAAAAATCGGTCGTTCTGCCCCTGAGCAAGGCAGTTAACACGTTGTTCCCCGGGCGCAGAAGACGTGGATGTCGATTTAAGGCAGCCCCCGGCACCTCTGTTTCAGAGGGGTTGGGTTAAATGTGGAAGACACATTTCAGTTGAAGACATTCAGTTGTACAGTTGACTAGGTATCCCTGCTTTACATGATCCCATATGTGTTATTTCATATTTTTGACATCTTCACTTATTTTGCAATGTAGAAAATAGTAAAAATAAAGAAAACCCCTTGAATGAGTAGTTGTGTCCAAACTTTTGACTGGTACTGTATGTGTGGAATTATTTATTTAGAATGGCCCCTACAAAGAAACGTCATCCGTACCCTGCACTCGAATAGCGAATGGAGGTTAAAGTTTTCAATAGGCCAGGTAGGCTGTACTGTTGTAAAGCGGATTAATGTGCTTAATTTKTAGAATTTAGCATTAACTTTAGCAGCACGAGAAAGCTGGAATCCTCTTTTAAATAGTGGCCAGTCAAAACTTTTCACCCGCGATTGCGCAATGACTGAGCTTATAAGAACACGTGTTTCACAAGGCTCTCTAGAATCCAACTGTTTCAGGGGTCTCGGGCCACTTTAGTTAGTTGTGATACAAACCTTATCAAAACATATAGGCCGACTATGATTTGAAAAGACGGGGGGGATGCATGCCCTTTTTTTTTTTTTTTTTGCAAGATTCCGCACGCTGGGCATCCTTCACAAGTGATAATATTCTCAATGTCATTTTGTCTTTACATATACTAAATAATATGTGTGAAATTAGTTTAGAATGGGCAATTATTATGCACTTATRAGAACCGGGGCAGTGCTTTTCCCACAGTTCATTTTCATGCAAGCCAGGTAGGCTACTCCGGTTGTAAAGRGAAGCAATTTGCTTAATATTAGGAAAGTTGAGAAATAAATATAGTACACCTTGCCTATAGAAAGCTGATGSTGTCCTCTTCTTTTTAAGAGGCCATCAAAACTCTGTTTTCTCACGCAATTGCATAGCCTACAGCAATGGTCACCAACCTTTTGAGTCAAGATATCTTTCTGAGTCMAATGCAAACCGAGATCTACCGCTCAGATTTGTATTTTTATTGTGACTTGTAAAACGGAAACTTATGCAACGTTAACCAATTAAAAACAGTTATGTAGCAATGAGGTTTCTGCAGTAGGCTGTAGMCCCAATACACTTATCACTACATATGCCTATTGGCTATGCTTGAAATGCCCTGCCAATGTTGTTCATCTCAGACCATTTAAAAAATGTATTTCAATTTTAGGTATATGATGATCACACTGGTAATATATCATTTGTTCTATTACGTGAGGCACAGCTAAGCATAATTCATACAAAAATAATAATTACTGGACTGAAGGCCTGTGTCTGTCAGTCTGAGGGGAGGGAGGGAGCAGCGGTGAGGCTGCCTCTCATCCTACCCCCCCCCCTCCATCTGCTGAGATAAGGGGACAGTCTTCCAGCTGATGGTGAAACTCAAGTCGCACTGCATTAGTTCTGCTTCATGCACCAATTCATGTTGTTACTCCTGTGACCAGAGAGAGTGAAATATTCCTCGGTATTAAGAGAGAAACCGCTTCAACGCAAGCTTATCGAAACACTGCTATGCTCATTCATTGCTTCTGCAGTTCTTGGTGTAGCTTGAGTGGATGTAGTGAGAATGCACATTTTATGGCTTATAAGTGTTGAACAAAGTGTTGACTAACAACTTAAACATGAACTTACTCGTAAACAGCAGCTCTTTGCTGTTTTCGTTAAGTCTCTAGTCATGGAATTAAAAGTGGACACCTCACAGTATCAACTTTGCTGTGCATTTGAGGCTTCTTTTTAGTCTATGGCTCGAGGAAACTGTGCAGACACGGTTATCTGAGCTAACTGATTGGCCGGTGATAGGCCTTGATAGGTGCACTTGATTTGCTCTCTGGGCCTGCAGGGTAGGTGGAGTTCTACCTTCAGACACACAAAATGTTTCAAAATGGGAACACTTGTCTTCCCGGCGCTAGGGCTGCTGAACCAAGTGCACCTACCGCCAACAGCTGCAATTTTTTGTTGTTGAATAAATTAAAGGAAAGGCAGACTTTTTTAAATTTTTTTAACAGAAATGTTTGGTGATTGACTAGGAATGCCTTGGAGATCGACCATGGTGACCACTGGCCTATAGAAATGTTGTGCAACATGGGCTTATAGGAACACTGTCATTCAATGCATCAACCAGCTATGAGGAGCGTTCTCTGCTGCAACAGGTGATCCGCTCAAACTCTGAATGCCAGGGCTCTCGTGAAGTTTGATTTGTTTATTGCATTTATATTGATGTCTGAGGGATTAGAAGGACAATAGTGTGCTGAGTACCAGCCGTTAGCGACTGGCTGTTAGCAAGTTTGGTAGGCTACTAATAACTATCAGCAGCAGATCTAACTGGATAGGTATTTTAATTAAGCGAGAGTCTGGGTATTACATAAAGCAAATACCGTATTGCAGTCAAATCCTTCTTCCTGTTCCTATCATTTCAGGTTGACAGGAGTGCCCAGGTGGTTAGGGTTTGATTCGGAATTCAGCAACCGCATCACTCTCTTTAGGCCAGAGACTGGGGGTTCAGGGTTTTTGTTCATTTGTTGATGATTTGTTTAGAAAGAAGTTGATGCCCCCCCTGCCTGAGTGTGTCTCACCTCTCCCACAAGGATCAACCTAGAGTAGAAGATTCAGAGGAGAACACATTCTCTAACACACACACACACACACACACACACACACACACACACTCAACCTTTCTCACATCACTTGCTTTTTGTCATGCTGAGGTCCTACCAGTAGTGCAGGCCCCAGTCCGCTTTTCCCTGAGAAGCAGTGTAGCCCAGAAGGTGAGGAGAACGCTCTCAAACACACGCACTCACCTACTCTCTATCCTCTTATCTCGTTAGCCCTGCGGTGTGAGGAGGTGCTTCCGGTAGCGGAGGTCCCTGGCCCCAGGGTTCTCTCCCCCGAGGAACAGCTTCGTCTGGCCGACCAGGAGGAGAACACTCTGAGAGAACTGCGTCTGTTCCTCAGGGACGTCACCAAGCGCCTCGCCGTAGACAAACGCTTCAACATCTTCAGCAAACCTGTTGACATTGAGGAGGTGGGTAACAACACAGAGAATGCGTGATGATGTAGATACTAGATATKACAGTATACCTCGCTAGATACAGTAATGATAAAAAAAGGAATGAGGTACCCTAGGGAGYTTGCGTCATTATTTGAGTCCTGTCCCCTCACCCTCTCGCCTCTATTTGAGTATTGCACTGCTTCTAGAGAATTGACACTGCTGGACCGATTCCTCTTAACTAATTTTGATTTAAATGGAGTGAATTGCACCAGTTTAAATGGACTTTCTCCCTCCCCTCCTTCTCAGGTGTCAGACTACCTGGAGGTGATTATTCAGCCTATGGATCTATCTATGGTCATGACCAAGATCGACACCCATAAATACCTGACGGCCAAGAACTTCTTGGTGGACATAGACCTCATCTGCAGCAATGCCCTGGAGTACAACCCTGACAAGGAACCCTCAGGTACACATGGAGGGGGTGTGTGTGTGTATTTAAAGACATTTCAAACATTGTGTACCAGGTTTACATTGAGTTTTTCAGTACATTTCTTGTCAGGAGATCTTGTGTAACCAAAATTCGGACAATGGATACTTAAGTAAATTTTATTTGTGTGCCATTTAATGTGCATAGTTTCTAWCCCGTGAAGATCCTACAAAAACCGAATAAAATAATTCCACGCAATGAATCACACTGTATTGACCCCACAAAAAAAATATTCATAACGTGTGTGTGTGTGTGTGTGTTGGTGGGTGTGGTAAAACGTAGGGCAAAAGCAAACAAATGGCCAGGACTTACTTAATTGGGAGCACCTTTTACGGCCTGATCTGGGTACCTTTATACATAATAGAACTGCAGAATTTCACTATCTGCTCTCCCAAGGAAACCACCTATGAAACATTTAATCCTTTCCTAAAATAAACATTTAGTTAGTTTTCCCTATACTAAATCTTAATCAGCAACAAAAAGGTTTTAATTACAYACAAAACAAAACATAACTTCTGTTCACAGGGAGGCCACAGCCCTCTTTAATCTTTTGTTTTAATCCGCCAAAACATTTACTGTATATACTATTGACAATCTCCGTTGGATATTCACAACTTGCTTACAAATCAAATGTATTTATATAGCCCTTCTTACATCAGCTGATATATCAAATTAATTACTTCAAAATCATACAATGTGGTTTTCTGGATTTTTGTTTTAGATTCCGTCTCTCACAGTTGAAGTGTACCTATGATAAAAATTACAGACCTCTACATGCTTTGTAAGTAGGAAAACATGCAAAATCAGCAGTGTATCAAATACTTGGTCTCCCCAATAGATAGATAGATAGATACACACACACACACACACATATATATATATATATATGTAACGGAGTTTAAATGTATTTGGCTAAGGTGTATGTAAGCTTCCGACTTCAAGTGTGTGTGTATATATATATACACACACACACACTTGAAGTCGGAAGTTTACATACACCTTAGCCAAATACATTTAAACTCTGTTTTTCACAATTCCTGACATTTAATCATAGTAAAAATTCCCTGTCTTAGGTCAGTTAGGATCACCACTTTATTTTAAGAATGCGGAACGTCAGAATAATAGTAGAAGAATTAGAGAGAATTATTTATTTCAGCTTTTATTTCTTTCATCACATTCCCAGTGGGTCAGAAGTTTTTTGTAGCATTGCCTTTAAATTGTTTAACTTGGGTCAAATGTTTCGGGTAGCCTTCCACAAGCTTCCCACAATAAGTTGGGTMAATTTTGGCCCYTTCCTCCTGACAGAGCTGGTGTAACTGAGTCYGGTTTGTAGGCCTCCTTGCTCGCACARYCTTTTTCAGTTCTGCCCACAAATCTTCTATTGGATTGAGATCAGGGCTTTGTGATGGCCACTCCAATACCTTGACTTTGTTGTCCTTAAGCCCTTTTGCCACAACTTAGGAAGTATGCTTGGGGTCATTGTCCATTTGGAAGACCCATTTGCGACKAAGCTTTAACTTCCTGAATGATGTTTTGAGGTGTTGCTTCAACATGATGCTTCAATATGATGCCATCTATTTTGTGAAGTGCACCAGTCTTTTTTTGAATTCGAAGCCCATGTCAAGACTTGCTAGTGACCGCTAAAGTGACTCGTCAGTGAAGCTTAGTGCTGAGTTTTTTTGAGAACGAACAGCTCTTTTGCAGGTTATTAAAGCTAATGATATTATTAAATGTATCGATATGGGCCTACTGATTGGAGTGTAAAAATGGAGCAGTCATCTGCTGCTTTCTGTGTAGCAAAGCCCATGTTTAACACTGGCTTCGTTCTTCAATCATACCTGTAGGTCCATTCATTGGCGACTGACTTTGTATAAAAGTGRCGGTACACAATCTGGCGGGGGGTCCTCCCCCTAAACTTTTTAGCACTTTTAAATCCATTTTCTTACAATTATGTATTGTTTCTCAACAGGYAATCAGTCCATGTTTACTTGACAGAACACAACCTTTTTCTTCTTCTTTTTGACACAATAAACTAAKAAACATTGGCAATTCATATCTTGCAATAAAACTGTAAATATGACTTAAAACCTGTCTTCTCTTTAGATTAATGTTAAAGGTTATCTTATTTGAAAGACAGTCCTGATCATCTAGGCCTGGACGATTAAAAAAAAAAAAAAAAACACTGAATTAAAACATTTTTAAAAACATTTTAATTGTAAAGCAATTTCTTTCTACTCAATACCACAATTCATTTGACCAATTTGAGAGGTAAAGTCGTTACAGTATTCAATAATTTAGCTGTGTGTTTCGMATGGATTCAAGGCATTGGAATGTACCGTAGAAACACCATAATAGCGCTTGTTCTGCAACAACAAAATTTGGTGGTATGCACCCCCGATGCCCCCCCCCCCACCTCAATTTGGCTGGCTACTCTGTGTACTTATGGGAAAACACTGAAACCTACACTCCCACACAGTTGAATATAGCAGGGGTTGTCACTTACGAAAAGGTGTTATCTAATCGATTAGAATAACATGCATTATTTAAACACGCAGGCTGTGTTGGTGTTTAAATGAAAGTGAAGGTTGTAGGAATGGATTTAGGCTTATGAATAATTCATAAGCAATTGGAATGAATGTAGTGGGAAAAATGGTAAGAACTCAAGTTCCCATCGTATGCTGTGGCGTTAATTGAAAGCCATATAAATGGAAGCCTAGCGACCCGACAGCATTCAATTAAACTGGACGTTGTATTTCTCAGGGAGCCTCTTTYTCTCTATCTCCCTGGGATACTGTACATCCGTGGGCCAACTAAACTAAAGGAGGTTTCTTTCTCACTGCTTGTTGCTCAGTTAAATGGTTAACCGAATAGCTACCTGACTATCTCCCTTGACACTTTTTTCCACTCGTCTCATATGCCCTGCTGTTACTGTTTATTATTCTTCACTTTATTCCTAGTTATCTACTTATCTACATCTATTAACTCGTACCCCTGCACATCGACTCTGTACCGGTACCCCATGTATATAGCCAAGTTATTGTTACTCGTGTATTTTTTTTAATTTAAAGAAAATATTGTTTTCTATTATTTCTTTTATTTCTCTGCATTGTTGGGAAGGGCCTGTAAGTAAGCATTTCACTGTTGCTCTACACCTGTTTATAAAGCATGTGACAAATACAATTTGATTTAAATGCAGCTTTATACACATGAGCTCACACACGGATGAATAAATCATATCTGTGATTTGGCAGGCGGAAGGCCCAGGTCCTTTGTTTGATTGCAGTGGCCACAAATGATGCACTAAAGGCCCCTCCCCATTGTGAGCTCTGAGACACTGTAAAATACATTTTGTGTTCTGTCCTCTTCCTTTGTCTTCCGAATAGTCCCCTTCTCCCCCTCTTCCTATTCTTTCTTTTTCTTCTCTTCTTCCTCCTTTCCTCCACTCCTCTCTTCCATTTCTCCTCCTCCTGTTTGCAGTAAAAGCCGAGGCTGTACTCTGCTGTCTTGAAGGAAGTTCTTGTTCCCCTGTTTCCTCTAACTTCATTAAGTTAGAAAACTAAATCTATCCGCTCAACACAGTGTAAACCCCGCATTCACAAACAAACCAGCTCCACCACTCTAGAGGAAAACACCCAAACATTTTCAAACTCGCAGCAAAACACTGTTTACACATAACACAAAGTAGGTGGCAGAATGTCCTTGTCAGCTCTCGACAGAGGTGACACGGGGTTCGATAAGGGTACAGACCTCCACTCAACACTCGCCCTGCACCCTGTCGCCCCATACTCTGACAGACAGTACAGGACTGTACCACACACACAAACACACACAGTCTTCCAATTAGTGGTTAGAAGCTGTCAGATGGCGACCTCTCTGGCCCTCTTTCTGAACCTGTTGGTTGTGTGGCATAATGAGAGGAGGATGTCTGTTTACACACATACATGCGCGCTCGTGCAAACACTCAACTCACTGACAACCAGCTTTTAGGATAAAGATTTTTTGTTAGAGGGAAGTGTGTGTGTGTTACATATGCAATATYTGTGTCTCTGTGAGAAGGGAGGAGAGATTGACTGTATGCCTGAGGTTTGTCTCCTTACATTCACTACCAAAGGCAGCTATTTTGTCTGCATCCAAACAGTAAGAGAACAATAATCCCTTGCTCCCGGTGTTGGAGGCCAGGCAGGGACACATCCAGTAGTTTGTGTTGTGGCCAGCAGAGGGTGTGCTTGTGAAGGGCAAAGGCAGGGAGAGAACGATGGCAGGGCATAAACCTCGTAGGCCCGAATTAATATCTGTCATATGATTCTTCAGGCCTAAGTAATTGAATCTGTAGATATAATGTATCTACAATGCCAATACATAATTGAGTGCATGTGCGTGTATTAGTGGCAGAATGTGTTCTCTCCCTCCAGATAAGATCATCCGCCACAGAGCGTGCAGTCTGAAGGACACGGCGCACGCCATGCTGGCCTCGGAGCTCGACCCAGAGTTCAACCGCATGTGTGAGGAAATCAAGGAGTCACGCAGGAAGAGGGGTGAGGAGCACACACACACACACACACACACACACACACACACACACACACACACACACACACACACACACACGTTCCTTGCATGTAGGATTGCCAGAAAGTGTTGCTTTAGCTTAAGGCTCAGTGGCGGAAAAAGTACCCAACTGTCATACTTGAATAAAGTTAGATACTTTTACTTGAGTCATTTTCTATTAAAAGGTAAGTCACCCAGTGAAATTCTACTTGAGTTAAAGTGTTTGGTTTAAAATATACTTGAGTATCAAAAGTATAAATCATTTCAAATTCCTTATGTTAAGCAAACCAGATGGCACCATTTTCTTGTTTTTATTTATTTYCGGAAAGCCTGGGACACTCCAACACTCAGACATTTACAAACAAAGCGTGTGTGTTTAACGAGTCCACCAGATCAGAGGCAGTAGGGATGACCAGGGATTTTTCGGTTGATAAMTGCGTAAATTTGACAAGTACTTTTGGGTGTCAAGGAAAATGTATGGAGTAAAAAGTACAATATTTTCTTAAAGAATGTAGTAAAGTATAAGTAGTCAAAAATATAAATAGTAAAYTACAGATACCCKAAAAACGACTTAAGTAGTACTTTAAAGTATTTTTACTTAAGTACTTTACACCACTGCTAAGGCTGTGTACTATGCATTAACTTGTAATGTTCCACTAGTTTACAGTATGTTCGCCTGCTCCAGGGTGGTTGGTGAATACCTAACTAGACTCTAATGGGATCCAATGTTGATTTATTCATACAGTTGAAGTCGGAAGTTTACATACACCTTAGCCAAATACATTTAAACTCAGTTTTTCACAATTCCTGACATTTTAATTAGAGTAAAAATGTCCTGTCTTAGGTCAGTTAGGATCACCACTTTATTTTAAGAATGTGAAATGTCAGAATAATAGTAGTAATTTATTTCAGCTTTTATTTCTTTCATCACATTCCCAGTGGGTCAGAAGTTTACATACACTCAATTAGTATTTTGTAGCATTGCCTTTAAATTGTTTAACTTGCGTCAAATGTTTCAGGTAGCCTTCCACAAGCTTCCCACAATAAGTTGGGTGAATTTTGGCCCATTCCTCCTGACAGAGCTGGTGTAACTGAGTCAGGTTTGTAGGCCTACTTGCTCGCACATGCCTTTTCAGTTCTGCCCACAAATGTTCTATAGGATTGAGGTCAGGGTTTTGTGATGGCCACTTCAATACCTTGACTTTGTTGTCCTTAAGCCCTTTTGACAACTTTGGAAGTATGCTTGGGGTCACTGTCCATTTGGAAGAGCCATTTGCGACCAAGCTTTAACTTCCTGACTGATGTCTTGAGATGTTGCTTCAATATATCCACATACTTTTCCCTTCCTCATGATGCCATCTATTTTGAATAGTGCACCAGTCCCTCCTGCAGCAAAGCACCCCCACAACATGATGCTGCCACCCCCGTGCTTCACGGTTGGGATGGTGTCCTTCGGCTTGCAAGACTTCCCCTTTTTCCTCCAAACATAACGATGGTCATTATGGCCCAACAGTTCTATTTTTGTTTTATCAAACCAGAGGACATTTCTCCAAAAAGTACCATCTTTGTCCCCATGTGCAGTTGCAAACCGTAGTCTGGCTTTTTTATGGCGGTTTTGGAGCAGTGGCTTCTTCCTTMCTGAGTGGCCTTTCAGGTTATGTRGATATAGGACTCGTTTTACTGTGGATATAGATACTTTTGTACCTGTTTCCTCCAGCATCTTCACAAGATCCTTTGCTGCTGTTCTGGAATTGATTTGCACTTTTCGCACCAAAGTACGTTCATCTCTAGGAGACAGAACGCCTCCCCTTCCTGAGCGGTATGACGGCTGCGTCGTCCCATGGTGTTTATACTTGCGTCCTGTTGTTTGTACAGATGAACGTGGTACCTTCAGGTGTTTGGAAATTGCTCCCAAGGATGAATCAGACTTATGGAGGTCTACAATTTTTTCTGAGGTCTTGGCTGATTTCGTTTGATTTTCCCATGATGTCAAGCAAAGAGGCACTGAGTTTGAAGGTAGGCGTTGAAATACATCGACAGGTACAGCTCCCAATTGACTCAGGCTAATTGACATCATTTATCACAAGCTTCTAATGCCATGACATAATTTTATGGAATTTCCCAAGCTTTTAAAGGCACAGGCAACTTAGTGTATGTAAACGTCTGACCCATTGGAATTGTGATACAGTGAAATAATCTGTCTGTAAACAATTGTTGGAAAAATGACTTGTGTCATGCACAAAGTAGATGTCCTAACCGACTTGACAAAACAATAGTTTGTTAACAAGAKATTTTTGGAMTGGTGTAAAAACGAGTTTTAATGACTCCAACCTAAGTGRATGMWAACRTCTGACTTCAACTGTATGTAAGCTTGTATAGTCACAGAGAAAGACGATCACGCACAAACACACTTAGTGTACGCGCACAAGGAGAATGTAGGTAGAGTATTGGTAGTAATAGGTACTTGGTTGTACAATATGTTCATACTTATGCATGTACATTCCGCTTGATTCTATACACAGAATCACCCACACACATGCAAACATACACATACAGGATCATGTGCAAATCTACACACACCACATATTTATCAATGAATAATCCTGTACGAACATGCATGCAGAGCAGAAACACGCATGTGAGTATAACTGAGYTAAGCCGCTCTTGTGATYGAGGTGGAATGAGGAATTGGGGAAAYAGAGYYMYMGMMMTGTGRYSYSMSWMARACTCTGAGCACATAAGAGCTTTTTACTACCGTATTATTGAAACTGCTAAGGCTTAGTCTCCTGTCTTAGAAACACAGTCTCATCAAAGACTAGGGGTTTTCTAGGGTCACACARATCACTGCTGATTTCCTCCGTTTCACGGTGATGCGCACGCACACACAAAGCCGCCGCAAATTAATATTTTAGGAGCAGAAGTCAACTAGCTGAAAGGGAATACAGCAGTGAATATTTAATGTGCCAGTAGAGATGCTAAAGGTATCCATTTGTACTGTTCGATTGCCTGGTGTTGGGTTGCGTCAGCAAAACCTAATCTTGGCTGATATGGTTCTGCCCTGGAGTCGGGAAGAAGTGTGTGTGTGTGTGTGTGTGTGTGTGTGTGTGTGTGTGTGTGTGTGTGTCTGTGCGCTACGGGCTGACCTTGTAAAACAACACATTTCACTGCGCCTTTCTGGTGTATGTGACAATAAAAAACATATTTTTTTTATTGACCCTGTATGTTGTCTGCAGACCTCCAGATTCTGGATGTGCCTCCTGTCTCCCTGGCTGTCGTGGTAACCACCAGGAAGCCGGCTGGAGAGGAGAACGCTGGGAGCAGCACTCAGGGAGAGGCCGTCGACAAGCACCACTGCAGCAGTGAGTACAACACATACACAAGCATACTCATTTAACACACACACTGGCAGGCACGTACACACATGCTCAACTAACACTCACACCACGGTTGACTCACGTGAGACGTGTGACTCACAACACGGCTGTCTGTGTGTGTAAGGTGTAGAGGTGTTCAGATCGGTGTTCAGATCATTTAGAACGAGGTCATTTAGCTGATTACAGATCCACCATCCCACAAATCAGCAGCCTCACCGTGTTAGCTCAACACACGCGCACACAGTGGGCAGCCACGTTAGAGAGACTAGTCTTCTCTCCTGTGTCTACGTCGTCCCAGCGCTGTGTGGAGCGTGACCACGCCACATAGCAATTACCTGCTCCCACCACCAGGTGCACARGGCGAGTGGGGAGGGCCAGGGGAGGGCCGGGGGGCAGACAGACCAGATCATTACCTGCCTGTACTACTGACAACCAGAAGGGAGTGTTGGTGTTATTGGAGGATGCCTGAGGTTGTTGCCTGTACCACTGAGTTTGTCTGTCTGAATGAATGAAGATTTGTACAACTCTGTGATTTTAAATCTTCTGCTGTATTTGAATCGTGGTTCAGCCTAGTTACCTGGTGTCCCCTCCCAGTTTAGGCCGACTTGTAAGATGTGTCTAAACGTATTGTTTCAGAATCTGTTGGGTCACAATCACCACTAATAACGTAAATAACAAATAAAGCCACCACACGATTACAGTATAGGCACTACTGGACTAGATCTTACTMCATACTCTGTTCTGCCACAGCATGGCGCGTGTCTATCTGGAGACCTGTAATTGGCCTCCTGCTGTGTGTGTTAACCAGAGTTTTGGCCCAGGGAGAAGTAGGCCTTGACTAGAGCCTTTTTTACTTTCAATATTTTGTGTGTGTCTTAGCTTCTAGCTTGCTGTTAATTATCTGTCTGGATCTAGGAGGCGAGAAGCGATGCTGGATTTATTGTACACCCCTTTGCCTTAACACAATTCAGGGTTTACAGTGTGGACTTGGATTGATGTGTTGAAGTCATTTTTTCCCTTTGTGTGTGACTTYTAGGCCTAAGAGTATAAACTATAAGTACAGTACATAGTATAAACACAACCAGCTTCAGTTACAGTGGATCAATCTTTGACCTCTGTCAAACCTGTAGAATTGTTTGTCATCACGTTTGTTTCCAATAATGCAAGGCCTTTCAAGTGATTGACTAAATGCATGTAGGAGTCAAGGAGATTCTTTTCTTCCTTTTTAATCAAAATACTTCAAGCTCTCTCTTTATTCTGTGGGTGTATTCAACACAATCAGCTACAACCACATCTGACCTCAGTCAATCCTCTAACAATGTTTACATTGTWACATTTGCTATTAGTAACCCAAGGGGTTTTAAGTGGTTGTGATTATGAATTTCATGTAGAAGTAGTCAAGTATATTATGTTCCTCTTCTGTTTACCCTGTCTGACCAATCCAAGGAGGTTAAATTGGCGAATTGTGTCTCCCCCGTTAGTGTCTCCCCTTTTTATCTCAGGAGCCAAAGCAAAGTGTTGCACATGTCAGTCACTAATTCACTGTGTCCCACAACTTATCACCACGCTCCAGAACTTAATTAATTAGCTCGGGTAATTCATTATTTCKTCATCGGCAACCAATTTTCACCTGGAGCACTTTGGTGACATGTCCAATTAATTGATCAGGGGGAATCAATTAGGTGTTGAGATAGATATGACAGAATCTTGCACACACTGCCCCCCTTTGGGAAGAGAGAGACTGCCGCTGATGAAGTTGTCTCTAGGCTGAAAAACATAACTGGCCTTGAATCAGTGTCTAGGGGCAACTCCATCAGCAAAGGTTACGATTGGGTGAGGGTAAACCAGAGTGAATTTGGGTGAACTTRTACCCAGGGCCTTCAGTTAGCTCTATTTCCTATAGCACTGTYTGGTAGCCCCATGTGATTTTGGCCGAAAGTTGTGCACTATTGAGGAATCTGGGACCGAGCTCCAGTTCAGAGCCATTAGGCTACCTGTTTAGTTTGGGCCAAATATTGTACTAGGCTATATGGGGAAATATGGAGTTATTTGAGCCCCATAACCTATCGGTTTAGGCTGTGCCAGCCCAGGCCCCTCCTGGGTTTATAGTGAGGGCACTGCCAGGAGGATGTGGAGGAGAGGTCGACCACTGTACCTTCCCCTCATCCATAATTCACTCTCCTGTGTTCCCATTCATACGCCTCAAGTTTCTACAAACCATGTGAGCTGACTGTCTTTAACTTGGGAATACTTGGCTATTTGTGWAGGTACCTTGTAAATCCTGCATGTTCATGTTAACACAATTAGCTGTAGCTCTGCCGCTCAGTTTGCCATTATAGCAGTTCTTGTAAAATGTCCTGCATTAGCTCTAGGCTTATATTTAGAGAGCTTTGTTAGTTGCCCCCCCCCCCCAGACATTCAGCTTTATTATGTTGACTGTCAATGTTATCCATGATTGGAAAGGAGAGCCCATCAGCTGTTTTTTTTCTTCTTTGAGTAATATTCCAAGAACTGCCGACATAAGTCAAGGAGAACACTCTACCGGCATGATATAACAATGCTGTCACAATGACATTTGACATTTGAGTCATTTAGCAGACATTCTTATCCAGAGTGACATACAGTTGGTGCATTCATCTTAAGATGACTAGGTGGGACAACCACATATCTCCGGCATAGAAAGTACATTTTTCCTCAATGACATAGTTGTTAGTAGTCAGAGCTGGGAGGTGGGGAGGGTCAAGTGCAAGTGCTGGTTAAGTGTTTCAAATAAATGAATAATAAAAATCTTAAGTTGGGTTTCAAAGGTTTCTTAGCTTCAGGGGGAAGCTGATTCCACCATTGGGGTGCCAGGACAGAGAAGAGACGTTTTCACAATTCATTTAACACTGTAGGTTGTAAAATGGCGTGCAATAAGGCCTGTATAGAGTTGTTCGAGCTAATGCATTTTTCCCTTGGGAGACCAGTATGGGAAAAAGTATGAAAATGTAAGCAATCACTCACTACTTACTGTAAGTCACTCTGTTTAAGAGCATCTGCTAAATTACTCTAAATGTAAACATGTATGTACTACAGGTTAGTCAATATGGCGCCCAAAGCAATAGCCCACTGGAAGCTGAATGTCTTCCTGCCTGTTGGCTCTTTCACGTTCTGCCTCAGTCCACTCACACCTTAGTGGAAGCAACCATCCTTTTCTCTCCTCTCTCTCTCTACCCTTTCTCTCACTCTCCCCTGCCAGCCAAATCATCAGAAGTTCTTGATGAGAAGAGACATTTTTAATTTAAAAATTTTTTTTTTTTTATAAGTAAACACTTCTTCTTGACGACATGGGTGGTTGAATAGACCATGACCTGGATATGTGCTATGGAACAACAGGGGAAGTAGATGCATGCACACACATGGTGTTTCTATTGTGTTTATTCAGAGATTCTTCAATACACACTGAACACAACTATCTCCCTCTTTCCTTTCTGTTGAGTGCCAAGGGTGTGTCCTCTTCAAGCTTGTATAGTGTCACTGTCTGGACAAGCATTGAACTGGCCAAGTAAAGACTTCCATTGTTGGCGCTCACGGTTGTGTTCAGTAAGCATGCAACAGAAAACTAAGAGAGCTCACTGGAGAGCCGCAGGCCCATGTGCGTGTGGACACTGAGGTAGTGTGTGTGCTCATCCAGGCATGCTGTACCCCAGCTGCTGCTACCTAAGAAACAAAACCAGCTGACCCACATCCCCTCGTGGGCAACACAGACACCGCACGGACTCATGTTAAGGAGCACATAAATGAGTCGTTTAGTTTCTAAYGAAACTAAACGTATTAGGATATAGGTAAAGTCATATGACGGGAACAGTCTTAACAATTCATTTCTGAGGTCAGTCCTAACTGTTTTTGACTCTTCTCCAGAAGAGCGTAAGCTTTGATTGGGTAAAGTACTGTAGCAAATTAGAGTACATTCTTCTGTTGAATAAAGGAACAGTCCAAGACCAGTAGGTAATGATCAGGCCCTTTCACATTCACAGTTTCCCCCTCAGTCAGTGGAACACGCCAACTAGAATGTTTCATAGAGCAGAGAGGACGTTCCCAGSTCTACAGACCCACCAGGTATCAGACTAGACACTATTAGCATAGCAAAGATAATTAAATGACCACAACTTTTTCAAACGGAAACTTTCAGTGCTTGTTAGTACAGCAATATGGATGCTCCTTATGGTAGCAGACCGTAGCTGTGAAATGAGTTTGAAGTAAGAAATAGTCAACGCTTTACACTTTCTGATGTCTGTGCTTTTTTTTTTAACATAACTGTTATACCTAGTCTATCGAATAGTTTTAGTTGAAATTACTTTGGGAAGAGTAGGGAAGGGCTACAAGCTTCGCCGTTGATCGACGTGCATGCATGTGAAAGTGCGGAGTCTTGGGGGGGTGGGGGGGCAGTGCACACTTTTGTCCACATCGTCACTGCGTTTCACCCAGAGAGGAAGTCCGCCTTGTGTATTCTGTATCCACTAGGGGGCTTGGGAAGCCAGAGTAGCTAACCAAGCAAGAGGATCCGAGACACTCTGACTGTAGCTAGCGATGGCATTTGAACTTCTGGATCCGGTGTTATGTGCCTTTTGTCTGGTGTTCTGTGCTTTTCAACTCTACCTTTTTTTAAGGATTTWACTAGCCGAGGAAGTAAACATGTCTCTATGAATTGCAATTGCTACAGGTTGAACTGCTAGAACTTGAATGGCTCTTACTACTCAGGAGAATAAAAAATGACCCCTGAACACTACAAGAGGGGACGATGGAGAATACATGTCTCTTGTACAACAAKCTATACGAAGCATTAACAAGGAAAGACATTTTCAATACTTCCGATTGTCCCAATGACTACCATAATGAGTCACTTCAATCCTTGGGGTGTTTGTCATATTTTTTAGGCTCAAGACTTTTACATAATCTACATGACCATGTATAACCTTGTGGTACATGGGTGAGAATGACTGTCCATCTGCAGATAATAAGGACAGACCCCCCCCCTCCCTCCAAGACATTAACCCAATTTACATATCGCATGTACAAACGAGTACAATTTTGACTGATTTCAGAACAGTAATATTTTCTGCTGAAAGTACAAATAACCAGATATTTATTTACGATCACGAGAAGGTATCACGAGGGAAATAGTGCAATAAAACAAAAAAAAATCCTGCAATATAAAAACAATACTGCAATGTAAAACACAATATTAAAAACAATACTGCAGTGTAAAACACAATATTAAAAACAATACTGCCGTGTAAAACACAATATTAAAGACAATACTGCAGTGTAAAACACAATATTAAAGACAATACTGCAGTGTAAAACACAATATTAAAAACAATACTGCCGTGTAAAACACAATATTAAAGACAATACTGCAGTGTAAAACACAATATTAAAGACAATACTGCAATGTAAAACACAATATTAAAGACAATACTGCAATGTACAACACAATATTAAAGACAATACTGCAATGTAAAACACAATATTAAAGACAATACTGCAATGTAAAACACAATACTGCAATGTAAAACAAAACGTGCATTAAAAGACTGTGCTCTCAAGTGTGTTGAAAGGGGAAATAGGATAAGAAAACACAAAGTAAACACTAGTAAATTACCCACCCCCTTAACATGTGAACGACAAAATAAGCCAATAAACAGTATATTACCCAACATCAGTACTAATGTGTTCAGCGCACAACACTCAATTTTGGCGTGAGACAGAGGGCTCTGTCTGAGTGGAGACATGGTACTGATCAATGTTCCTGTGAAAGTCATAGTTACATAGTTACAAACGGGAGATATTGATCAGGAGGAATAGACGTCATCCATGGTACCATGGCGTCGTAGAAGGCCTTTGCTGGATGTTGCCGTTTCTTTAACTCATCCATCCGCTGCACAATGTCAGTGACCCTAACGATCCTCCGCTGTCTTCCTCTTCCTGCCACTGGAGCTGGGTTGGGGAGATAGGACGGAGGTTGATGGAGTTGCAGGGCAGAGAGTGAGGGTGCTCCTGGATGGTGCATTGGGCATTGGTGAGAAGGGCCTGGGTGTTGGGGCAAGGGTCTGGGAAGGTGATGAACCACCTGTAGATGGGCCCTCTGGGCTCAGCGCCATCTCGGGCTGTCCAAAACACCATCCCCATCTTGCAATTTCAAGCAGATGGCGAATACATTTCAAGCAATCTTAAAACATCTCCATGGGCTCCTTTGAGTTAAAATGCTCACTCAAGAGAACTGATTTCATAAACATAAATCTGATTTACCACACACCGCAGTCTGTTTTCAGATCTTTGAACWAGCCCTGCTAATCATTAAGATAACAGCACAGGATATTTCCCACTCACAATTTCTCACATTGAGAAAAMAGCTGAACTCACATGTTCTATCTAGGTCTGCTAAACATAAGATCACAAACACACACAATGTACAAAAGGAGTCGGCTGCATGACGAGTACATACCGTATCTGAAATTTGTGTGTTGACGATGTTTCGCGTAAACATGAAGCCAATCCAMTTGTCGGACAATCGMCTGGACACACACACACTGGCAACAGCCCCACTCCTAGTCTCTCTCACCCTTTTCAGATTGCGAACTTAKCGGCCCCGAATCTTTCCATGTTTCTTTGATATCAGTATCGGTGTTCACATTGATATCTTGATATCTTCCTCCAGCGGTTGTCTTTTGCGTGCTTGTCCGAATACAACCGCATCGAAGGGTTGTAGAGGTTCTCGTATTCTCATCAGCCCACAGACTCTCCTCAAAACTGGACAGAGACCTAGACATCATTGCTCGTAGCAAATCGTAGCAAAAGAACAAACCACGGACGGTTGCAAGTAGTAGAAGCAAAGTAGCAGCACGTTCCCCATTTTGTTTCTGTGTTTTTACCAGAAGGGATACCGGAAAAGATGTGATGGAGACACAGGGGTGGGACTTCTGTTGCAAAACTCACTCAATACTGCCCCCTCAAGTCTTCGCAAGGAATGATATGTTGCGTCTCAATTTCCAGGTAGCAAAAAACCTTTGKAACACTGCGTTATGCTCCGTACCTTCCATTTCCGTAGCGTGTGAATTTACCTTAAGCCTTTGTAGGGGCCCTATAAAATGTGTTGCGGACGGAATCACGAAATCCAGACATGAAAACGGAGTTCAACCATATTCAAAAATGTCTTGAACTTAGTAGGAAATCAATTAAATGTATTGAATAAGACATGAACGAAATGCATCGGTYAGTTGTATTTTCCTACAGCTTTCTGAAACGGCACAGGAATGCCCCTGTCTGTGTGTGCGCTGTGCATGTATTTTTTCACATTGTGTAGCCATTAGCAATGATGCTTATGATAACRGTTTTCATGGAGAGATGGAAAGGCTTTCCCAAAAACCTTCTCAATTAAATTTTAAGTACAAAGTAGCCTAACCCTACTTGGCAGAATGATATTAGGATTATTTGCATCAATCCAGTGGCCATTTTGTTTGGCAAACTCTGGAGTCACATTTGCGTAACAAACATTGCTAACCAAACAACGGTCTCTTCCTGGTGCACAGTTTAATTAAAGTATAACTACTCCCAAAAATCTAAATTCCTTACATTTTTCCCAGACCTCAGAAGTGGTCTAGCATACTGATGTGGTTAAAGCATTGTTGTGGATTGTGAGTGTGAGAACCTGAAAAAACACGGGGGAAAAACAGAAACCTGGAAAAATCAAAACTGAGAAAACAGATTTAGAATTTTAGGYCCCATATAGGTATAAAAAATATTTGAAACATTGAATATGGCCTTAATGCTATTAGCCCATAGAAACAGAATGTGGTCATGTTTGAGAGTCTCAGCTTTTTATGGTGGGGTCKTATTAGTTTCTACCTCAAACCATTCGGATGCTACATTCGTTTTTGTGACATGATCTGTTCGGATTTGGGATGCCGGCGCCAGCGACTTGAGACGAGTCCCGTGAAGCTTGTGGGTGTCGTACAGTAAACAATTTCTAGCCCAAGCGTTTTTTTTTTAGAAGACTGATTTTCGGATTGTCTCTGGGTTTGACAAACAGCTGTAGCTCTGCCACCTTCCACTGCAGAGACGAAAGGCCGACATCGTAGGGTGCGTTGGATTGAGATGCAGCCCATGCAAAAACCAGAAGTTTCTACCTTAATAAACAGACAGACTTTGATGGCGATTTTTCTATTATGCTAATGCCATTTATTCGCGGGTGTGGACATCAACTGTAGGGGGCTGACACTCCATGTGGAAAAACTGGAARACAAGGTTTCATCTGAATCTCCCCCAGTACCTAATATCCCTCTTATTTTATATTATTTGAAAATGGAAGTCGCAAGAAGCATTTGGCCCCATTTTGAAACTGTTAAGAGTCTTCATGTTATTAGATCTGGACCTAGAGATTTAGTCACAGCTGTGTTACCCATTGGCCACACAAACATACACACCCTGTGGTGCTAGCTAATGAAATCCCCCCCAAGCCATCCAGCGATGAGCTCTCAGCATAAGCTGCCATTTTGTGTGCACAGATGCCTGCTGGAACATTGTGGCACCAAGCGGGAAATTAATGTAAAATCCACTCTGATGCCTTTTCTCTTCCCTTTGTTTTAGGGTGCAGATGAGCTCTGACAAGTGTGAATAGATCTCTCTGAGGACGAGTCTCTCTCTCTCTCMRGRMCTCTCMSMCMCMSTSTCTSTGTGTGTGTGTGTGTGTGTTTTAATTCCGCTCACGCAGCCCTAGTCGTTTGTCTTCCGGACATGTGTTAAGTGTACACTTCCACTCTGCCAAAGTTGGTCGTTGTCCTCCAGAGTTTAATATCGCCGGTGTTATTGACATGCCATGCAGATAGTTGCAGATGGATATCATAGTAAATGACTGAATACCCTTTATGTCAAACAGGCCTGGAAGAGTTGGGTTTTGTTGATTGAGCATCTCTGGTTGACGCCTGCTTGCATGTCCAATGAGTCCGACTACTGTGTTGTTGCCAGGGGAAGTGGGGTTTGAATGGAGCAATATAAAGTGTACTTCTGATGGTTAAGGCCATCTACATGACATTTGAGTCATTTAACAGATGCTCCTATCCAGAGGTTCTCTTTGAGTTGTGGGTTTGATTCCTACTTTGGTTTTGATGTGCTGAATGTTACTTAACACTAAATATGTTACCTGTAAGTGTGCTATGATACCAACTAAGGTGAGACGTATGCTTGTTGCTATAGTACGGTTTAAGCGTCAACGTTTGTTGACGTCCAAAGATAACACTGTGCATTGGAGTTCGTTTTCATTTCTACTAATCAAGCAAATCGGAGTACGATGGCTCTAGTGATCTAGGCATTATTCATTTTTCGTTCCGTATCCTTGACTCTTGACAGACTGAATTTATGCAATTTAGAGCGTTTAGACTCTCCACTACGTTTTTAATTTTTTTCAGATAATCTATCTGATCAATCAAAGCGGCTGTATGGCCAGGCAGGTTGAATGGCATATTTATTGTTTGGGGAGTGTTTGTGGGTTTAGGGAAATCTCAACCACCCCAAATTACATTCCAGGGGTGTCACGGTCGACAGCAGACTGGCGGTGGGTTTTCAATAAGTATGTCTCTTCACTGCCATTGTAATTATGCATAAATAAACACACACACTCACACACAGCTCTGGGCATTTACTTTCATTGTTTTCCTGTAATGCAGTCAGTTATGTCTGGCACAAGGGACATTCATCATAGACGTTCACTTATGTTCAAGAACCGTAATAGATGTTCTTAGGGACCTAGCCAGTTACCCAATTCCTGCACACCTCAGAAGATTGTCCACCTGTACTAAGAATCCCTGTGCTGGTGATGCTCTCATATCTGCTAATTGATCAGGATGGTTGCTTAGACATTATGTGCGAGACCAGTTGGAAAGTGTTTATTTTTACAAAAGTATGTGGACACCTGCTTGTCAAACATCTCATWCCAAAATCATGGGTATTAATACTTTTGTATAGATAGTGTATTTTAARCAAAACATTTTGGAAGTCTTTAGATGCAGAAGTTTCCCTCGGTTCGGCTTTGCCCACCAATTTGCTAATAGATGATCCCAAGTGGTATGTCACCCCGTTATCATCATCTGGTAAGTCGTCAGGCCTTTGATCCATTAAAGCAGGCTTATGGAAGCAGCTAAACACTGCCGGTCTCTAAAAGTGACTTGAATCCGATCATCATCATCATATCTCCATCATCTGATCAGTCATGCCTGATTTGTTATAATTCTTCTGTCTATGAAAGCAGCTAAAAACAACTTAACCGCTACACACATGCTGCATTGTTATTGTCATATGAGTTACCATTGAGTAAGAATATGAGAAATATAAGTCTGATTTCTTATTGATGTGGCTGTCTGGAATGTTTGTCCTCCATCTATTTCTCTCTGGCTTCCCCAGTCTGAATAATTAACTAGCTAATGTCTCTGCGTTCCTCCAAGCATATTCATTATCCTAACCCCAGACGCGCTAGCGGTGTGAACGTTTAAACTTCAAAAAGTTTAAATGAAGTTGAATCGTTATGTTAAAATAAATCCCTAACCAAAATTAAAATCACTGTGCAGTTACCACAAAACTACCAGTAACGGGTCTCAATTATGATCATCAAAGGAGAGGGGGGGAAATCAGAAAATAGGCCTACCTAATGCAACGATGCTGTAACGTTAAGAGGGGACTTGCGTCTTTCTAAATATTTGCCACAGATATAAAGCGCTCCTCACGTCGTCTGATTACAGAGATGGTCTCATCTCCTTCGCTTCTTCTGTTCTGTGTGCACTGTGCACCTTCCCACTCACACATACACCAAGCCCCTCACCCTGCCACTCACAACAACACTGTGCAGTTACCACAAAACTACCAGTAACGGGTCTCAATCATGATCATCAAAGGAGAGGGGGGGAAATCAGAAAATAGGCCTACCTAATGCAACGATGCTGTAACGTTAAGAGGGGACTTGCGTCTTTCTAAATATTTGCCACAGATATAAAGCGCTCCTCACGTCGTCTGATTACAGAGATGGTCTCATCTCCTTCGCTTCTTCTGTTCTGTGTGCACTGTGCACCTTCCCACTCACACATACACCAAGCCCCTCACCCTGCCACTCACAACAACAAAGACGAAAGATCACTTCTTCCTCTCTGACAACAAGCTGTTTCAACTTGCTATTTGTGATTTGGTCCAACAGAATCAGTCGATTTCCCCTTCTAACGGTTGCCTTCTTATGTCTCAACTCCCAAAATGTAGAACAGAGCACACCATACTAAAACGCGAGTGTCAATGAACATTGTGGAAAATGAAGGCTCAGTTTCTGTCTCGCGCTGTATTGTGGTACCACTAGCAGCATTTTAGCCACATACTGTTATGTGCTAGCTGTCTAGTCTGTGTTTTTATAATTGCACAGTGAGCATAAAAATATGCATTTATATAAGGAATTGGCAARTCATTCTCATTCTGAGAAATMAGCATCTTATTATCCATGTAGGCCACTTGATTTCAGCATCTAAACAAAGTGAACAGGCTGTTCAAACAGTTGAAGACAGACAGGAGGGTGTATTCATAACAGTTCAAKGGTTCTGCCTTTTTAGCAAGCAAGTAGATCCAYGTTGGCTGTACTTTAAATTGAAAGATTAGCTGGCTACTCACTAGCACGTGGGCTTGTGCTTTAGAGATTGTTTGGGACCTGTCTTAATTTTCTATAAATCCTGCTCCCCAGAAGTTTGTGGATGTGGATTGTTTATGGTTAAATGTGTAACAAAAAGGGCATTTTCACACATTTGAAAGCCAGATCAATGATTATTGCAAAAAAGGGTTAACTATTTTGATAAAACAATTACATTATTTGTGGGTCTTATGGTTGTGCTTTTCATTAGAAAAGGGGATGTAGGGAGAACAACTGATCACCTGGCTAGACTTGTTTTTGTTGTGAGTCACTAATACATTTAACAAATGAAAGCAACACAAGAGGAAGGCCCTAAAAGTTATCAGACTCCAGCCTCCCAAGTCATAGACCGTTCTCTCTGCCACAGTAAGAAAGTGATACCGATGCACCAAGTCTTGAACCAACAGGACCCTGAACAACTTCTTCCCCTAAGCCATAAGATTGCTAACTAGTTAACCAAATATCTACCATGAATATCTGCATTGACCCTTTTTGCGTTAACTCTTTTGACTCGTCAACAATGCTGCTGCTACTGTTGTCTATCCTGTTGCCTAGTCACAATGCTGCTGCTACTGTTGTCTATCCTGTTGCCTAGTCACTTTACCCCTACCTATATGTACAAATCTACCTCAATTACTTCGTACCCCTGCACGTCGACTCTACTGGTACCCCGTGTARAGTTGAAGACGGAAGTCATTAAAACTAGTTTTTCAACCACGCCACAAAGTTCTTGTTAACAATCTATAGTTTTGGCAAGTCGGTTAGGACATCTACTTTGTGCATGACACAAGTAATTTTTCCAACAATTGTTTACAGACAGAGTGAATTATAAGTGAAATAATCTATCTCAATTCCAGTGGGTCAGAAGTTTACATACACTTAGTTGACTGTGCCTTTTAAACAGCTTGGAAAATTCCAGAAAATGTCATGGCGTTAGAAGCTTCTGATAGGCAAATTTACATAATTTGAGTCAAGACCGGAGACGGCCACAAAACAGATGCCTAAGCCTACTCTGACTGCGGTACAAGTTATTTACCCCCTAGCGGTCATACCACTACATTCTCGTTTTAATAAACCCCCAAAATGGCAGTTTAATTTTTTTATTTTTTTTATTTTTTTTAAAAGTTTTGTCACTTCCCTAACACACACTGTGGCTCCCTGGCTGTTTGTATGGGCGCATTAAGGGACATGAGTCACATTAAGCCATTGAAAGAACAGGAGAGCAGACCGGCGCCTTTTAATTATATTAAATTACTGCTGGAGCAGCACTCAAGGCTACCCGCTGTATCTGCATTAGTGAGGAGGAAAGATCCATTTACTCAGACGCGGAAAACATCGCCCACCTAACAACTCATTACACCAGTCATCTGTAGTTCTAGAATAAACCAGACATCATGTAATTTACTGGTGTACCTGTCTGTCTTGCTCTGTCTCTCTTGCTCTGTGTGTGCTCGTGTCAATATGAGTGGCTGCACTGCATCTTCCCTGTAATGTTGCGTGACTGACAGATCCTTGTTATAGCAGGGCAGAATGTTCCATACCACACACACCCACGCGTGTAAGGAGTGTCCCTATGAGGAATAAGGCTGAGAGCGTTTTAATACTTTTATGAGAGCGCTCTGTCTTTGCTCCCCATAAGAACAGAATCATCACGCCACAGCGTTTTATCACAGACAAGTGGCTGGTAGTCTAGCGGTTAAGAGCGTTGTGCCAGTAACCGAAAGGTTGCTGGTTCGAATCCCKGAGCCACCTGTCTGTGCACTGAACAATAGTTGAGCTTCTGCTAAATGGCTKAAATGTAGAGTGTATGAGCCCTGTTGCATAAGACACTAAACTCTTTAAGAGAGTAACCAATCCATAGCCGCCTTTGTAAATTTACCCCATCGTCCTTAGAGAAATGAGAAACTGTGTTTTGCCCTGTGCCCTTGCCTCCTGTAGTATCCGTGCTACCAGTAGAAAGAGATTGACTCAGGTAAATATGCACACTAGCATACCACTTGACCTAATGTTTTATTATTTGTTAAGGCATCCCTTAAAGTCTGTTACATCTCAGTTATTCTCGATCAAACCAACAGAGATTTTACTTCGGTTGTAGTTATGAACATTATATTGTTTTCCACCCACTGTTATCAAAGGAAAGACAGGTCTKCTTATCAGAAATGCTGCTTGATGATTAGTGTTGTGTGGGGACTTACTGTGAGACTACTCGATGCCGAATGAAAAATAACAATTTCACCAGCTTTAGATCCTCTTTAGTCTTGGAAACTCAGAACTAAAATCTTGCGTAATTGTAATCTTTTCCCATATATWTGGGATGACATACTAATGAGACTAGTGAAGTCTCCACCCCTCTAAATGGAAACTCTCCAAAGCCCCTCCACTTCCAAGAACTTTCCACTTGAAATAATTGCATGAAATCCCCGCCCCCACTTTAAGCATTACCTTCTCGCAATCCTGATAAGTCAAAACAATCAGTGATGGAAAACAAAAGCACCAGAACTGGGGTTGCTCGTTAGTCGTCACATCCCATAGTCTTTTGAAAGACATTACGATACCATTTATGTCGTCTGTCCATAAGAGGTTAGATCCTCATCAAGGCGGCTTTTGGTACTTAAATTGTATCTATTCTCAGTCTTTTTGTTTGCTAAATGTTTTTTTTACCCATCTCACTTTGAAGTTTAAAAGTCTCTCCTTCGCCCTTCTCCTACATCTTCTCACCTTCCAAAACAAAGCACCACCTGTCGGCTTTTCCGGGAATCCGGATTTAGGAATTAACTGGAAAACTTTCTGGGAATGTCATACTACAGTCTCTCATCCCGAGACACAATGGCTATAGTGAGCTGTTAGCTTTAGTCTCTGCTGCTGTGGAAATCCCCATTTGTATTTGTATTATCCCCAGTATTTAACTCCCAGTTCCTCGCTGCAGAGCCACACTCAGCACAACCGCTTTCTGAGGAGAATGGGAGCTTGTCGTGTTTTAAGACTAAAGGTATAAATGTAGGTAGCGCACAACAGCCTCTCCTATCATATACCCTCACTGAGCTGGATGAAATGTGATGTTATTTCATGTGGTCTTTGTACTTACAACTGTGTTCATCTTATGTCTTTATGGCGTTAATGTACTTCAAACAGGGTTAGAGAACTGCCCACAAAGGCAACAAAAGTAATCAGAAAACGGTTTTCCTGGAGCATCAACAACCGAACTGAGCCGACTTACATTTCGGCCTGTAGAATCTTAATAGCCGTGTGTGTGTGTGTCCGCTGTGAGCCTCCCAGTGTATGATAGATACCACAATGCTCAGGCCATCTAGCATCCAGCCTGATCTCTATCAGTCCTATCACTTCTCTGCCTCATATTTCTGTTTGGGGGTAACACTGACCTTCTCCTTCAAGGGCAGTCATGGCTGACCATCCTGAGTGGCTAGAATTACTCAGACAGCGCTGTTGACTGTGTCATTTTTTCCATATATAGACATACCCTATGTGTTTTAATAAAATCAACTATATATGCGTTGAGCTTGTCTGATGGTTTAAGCACACCTTTTGATTAAATAAGACTTAAATGACTTGAGGGAGCCAGAGATCAAGATAACCTGACCATCCCCCTCACGCTCTTACTGGCTTTTGCTTTACTTTCCTGAAGTTGCCGACAATGGGCTACACAAGGAGTCATGTGGTATGCCCAATTGATCTTACCATTTCTACCAATCTGCTTGGCAGTTWTGGTTTTCATATGGACATTGTTGTGGAACAGTTTCATTTAATTTATAATGACGCCTTCGACTCTAGCGACTCCTTTTGGCGGGCCGGGCGCGTCTTGGGTTAAGTGTGCGGGTGTTAAGAAGCGCGGTTTGGCAGGTCATGTTTGACTCGACCTTCGCCTCCCCAGAGCCCGTTGGGGTTGCAGCGATGAGACAAGATCGTAATTGGATCGCAATTGGCTGTCACGAAATTGGGGAGAAAAAGCGGGTACAATAAAGTACCAGTCAAAGTTTGGACACTTACTCATTTAAGGGTTTTTCTTTATTTTTACTATTTTCTACATTGCAAACTAATAGTGAAGACATCAAAACTATAAAATAACACATGGAATAATTTAGTAACCAAAGGTGTTAACCTCTCTGGGGCAGGTGGGACGCAATCGTCCCACCGGCCAATAGCCAGGGAAAATACAGCGCGCCATATTCAAATAAAATGATATAAAAATCAAACTTTCATTAAATCACACATGTTAAGATACCAAATTAAAGCTACACTCGTTGTGAATCCAGCCAACATGTCAGATTTCAAAAGGGCTTTTCGGCGAAAGCATAAGATGCTATTATCTGATGATAGCACAACAGTAAACAAAGAGAGAAGCATATTTCAACACTGCAAGCACGACACAAAACGCAGAAATAAAATATAAATCATGCCTTAATTCCGTCGATATATATCCAAAATGTCAATTTATTTGGACCGTTTCATCCAGAAAAACACAGCTTCCAACTTTCGCCACTTCACTACAAAATGTATCAAAAGTTGTAAACATGTAAACTTTACCAAAACATTTCAAACTACTTTTGTAATACAATGTTAGGTATTTTTAAACGTTAATAATCGATCAATTTGAAGACGGGATGATATGTGTTCAATACAAAAAGAAAACAAACTGACACAACTTTTTTCGTAACGTGCCTCTCTCAAAACATTTACTAAATGTGACCCTCATTTACGATAGCCCTACTTCTTCATTACACAAAGGAATAACCTCAACCGATTTCCAAGGACTGGTGACATCCAGTGGAAGCGGTAGGAACTGCAAGCAAGTCCATTAGAAATCTGGTGTCTCTAAGAAAACTCATTGAAAAGACAGTGACATCAAAAAATAAAATTCCGAATGGTTTGTCCTCAGGGTTTTGCCTGCTACATAAGTTCTYTTATTCTCACAGACATGATTCAAACAGTTTTAGAAACTTCAGAGTGTTTTCTATCCAAATCTACTAATAATATGCATATCTTATATTCTGGGGATGAGTAGCAGGCAGTTGAATTTTGGCATGCTATTTATCCGAAAGTGAAAATGCCACCCTTTTCCTTGATGACCACTTTTGCACACTCTTGGCATTCTCTCAACCAGCTTTATGAGGAATGCTTTTCCAACAGTCTTGAAAAAGTTCCCACATATATGCTGAGCACTCACTTGTCGGCTGCTTTTCCTTCACTCTGCGTTCCAAACCATCTCAATTGGGGTGAGGTCAGGTGATTGTGGAGGCCAGGTCATTTGATGCAGCACTCCATCACTCTCATTCTTGGTCAAATAGCCCTTACACAGCCTAGAGATGTMTTGGGTCATTGTCCTGTTGAAAAACAAATGATAGTCCCACTAAGCCCAAACCAGATGGGATGGGGTATCGCTGCAGAATGCTGTGGTAGCCATGCTGCTTGTGTGCCTTGAATTCTAAGTAAATCAGTGTCACCAGCAAAGCACCCCCACTAGGGTTGCACATTTTGGGGAATATTCAGAGGTGGAAACGTTCCAATTAACGGGAATATATGCGCATTTATATTAATACCATTTAAATGTAAATGTTTTTTGCATTGGATATATTTACCATATCATATGGATACAAACATAAACCTTTTACCTTATCATAAGTAGACATAATTGCAAATGATTAAATCCTTCCAATAGAAATAAAAAACACAATTTAGTTACGAATTGAACTTTAATTGAGTTGACTCTTCACATGGGATGATTTCACTGAACAACAAAAGAAAGGGAATATTGAATGATCCATCGCATCTCCCAAAAACGTTTACAACATACATCTGTAAAATGATAGTCTAGAACTAAAGCTTTGGTTGTCTTCCTCTCAGGCTTCCGTGTCCCTGGACCTCCTCAATGCCCACCTCTTGAACATCAGACTGAGGCCTCATCTTCGCTGTCACTTTCCAACCTTGTTGAGGATGGCTCGTTTTCTGGCTCAAAAAGCCAAAAATTTGCCCGGATGGCCATCGATTTTTCAACCCTTGAATTTGTGTTTGTGTGTGTTCCCAAACAAGGACCAGTTGCACTCTGAGGTGGCTGATGTTGGTGGGATTTGGAGGATGATGGAGGCAACATAGTCCCTTCCACTAGGTGGTCGATGAGACATGTTTGCACGACTGCCATATTACATCTCCGTACCAAAGTGGAAGTGTACTTCGCCATACTGCCAAGAACCTTGCCCTCTACCAGGCCAAGGTGGCGAGACACGGTAATGATGACACCATAGGCCTTGTTGATCTCTGCACCAGACAGGACGCTCTTGTCAGCGTACTTGAGGAACAACATGTACACAAATACCTAATTCAGAAACAAATACACGCTGCAGCGTGTACGGGCTTCAGGCAGTTTTCACGCTTTTTGATGTATTTCAGAACTGCAGTTTCCTCTGCTTGGAAAAACAGTGAAGTTGGCAGGGCGGTACACATTTATTCTCTTACATCTGCAAGCCGAGTCTGAACATCAGACAGGATGGCATTGTCTCCATCAATTCATGCAATGGCTACTGCTATAGGTTTCAGGCTGCTTACCACTCTCCCAAAATACCTCATCCAGGAGGATCCTCTTGATGGGGCTGTCCATATCGGCAGACTGTGATATGGCCATTTCTTGGAGAGACTCCTTCCCCTGCAGGAGACTGTCAAACATGATGGCAACACCACCCCCAATGGGTGTTGCTGGGCAGATTAGAAAATTGTAAAATAAGGAAAAACCCTTGAATAAATATTTGTCAACTTTTTTGACTGGTACTGTATATATACTGTATTTGACCCAAAAAAATCTTAGTCGACCAACAGCCTATCAAGTAAATAGCCGGCTAATTGGGATCAGCCCTAGTGTGTATATGACCGGGACATGGTCAGCAGTGTTGGCTGCTGGTCCCAGTGTGGGGCATCTGCCCTCTGCCTTGGGTGTCCTCTGTCATCTTGGGTCATTTAGAGTATTTATTATTTTGTGAACTTGTGAGTGTGTGTGCATCCTAGGCCTACTGATTGAGTTGTGCATTTGCTGTGTACTCTGTGAAGCCTGATGAGCTGTTGTGCCCAGAGAGGATTGCATTGGTCAGCCAGTTATCTCCCAGTGGCAAGTGAGGCTGGCAGGAAGAGGAGCAGAGTGGCACCCTCCAGACCGGATGGATGGATCACTGAGGCTGCCTGCCGACATCCTGTCATGCATCTCTGTGCCAGGGTCTTGGCTGGACCGGCACTCTGAGCATTACCCATTACCTATAGGATGAAAGTTTTGGCTCAGGTACAACCGACTAGCGCTAGCTAATGATACCTAGCAAACATGTTGACTAATCAYTACTTGGAGTCAAAGTATCTGTATTATTTTCCTAAAAAATATTGCGATATGTAACTATACATATTTTTCTTTCTGTGCATCACTAGTGTAAACTGTGTGTGTGTGAGAGAGAGCAACGTGACTTTCCAGGAGCTAGGATGGGATCATTTATTGATCGTCTCGTTTCATTAAGTGTCAGCGGCTGGTGGCACATGAGGTGACAAACTGCTGTCTGCCCCTCATCACCCTGGGGCTGCCTTCTCTTTTGTTCTCTCTGTTTTGTTATTTTTCTCTCGTTTGGCGCCTCTCCCGCTCTTTCGTCATCTCTCGGTCTCTCGCTCCTCTCTCCGGTGCCAGTCTTAGATGCTTGCCATGCAGTGCCCTGACTATTCTGCCCCTCTATCAGAGGAGGTGGAGAGAACACAGTGGATCAATAGTTCATTAATGTAACAAGATGGAGGCTGAGCTCCAGTCAATTCCAATGAAGCTGTCTGTCTAGGGCCTGCTGGGAATGGAGCTGGAAGGTGGGCTAGGTGTGTGTGGCTCCAGCTGTTAAATAACATTCCAAGCATGGGGCAGATGACTGGCTGTGTGTGAAATAGGTCGAGTGAGACTGTGTTTTAGGTAAGAATCGCCTATCCCTATACTGTAATCCAGAACCTACAATCTCACCCTTAATTTCACTCACACGATCCATCTCATGCTGTCTGTCTCACACACACACACACACACACACACATACATACACGTCTTATCTTCTTCCTGGCTTCAGCCGTTTAATAATATTCCCAGCATGGGGCAGGTGACGGCCCTCGCCCAAAATCCTGTTAGCTACTTACAGACACCACGGCTTTAGAGACGCAGATGCTACCAGAAGGAAAAAGTGTGTGACATGATTTACTTAAAACGTGGTTCATTGTTAGGTAACCATGGCTCGGGAGCTTAGTGACTGGTAGGGGGTCTGTGTCCAGTGTTTTTGGCTAGCGAAGGAGCAGGTGGAGTGTGTGAGCGGCGGAACGTAGGCAGGAAGCTAGAGCCGTGTGTGTGTCAGCTTGCATACTGTGTGTGGAGAACGGACCAACTCTGTCCCCAATTATACATATATTTTTTTATGTGGTTATATAGCCGGGCAAACGGATATCAGATGTAGTTAGTCCAATTGGACAAGATGGTTGATAGCAGATAGTGGGGCAACGAGTTGTGCTGTGTGGAACCAACTCTCCTTAATAAATGTTCTTAGGGATAGCCCCCTTTTTAAACATTTTTGCCTAAATGACATACCCATATCTAACTGCCTGTAGCAAGGATATACATATTCTTGGTACCATTTAAAAGGAAACACTTAAGTTTGTGGAACTGTGAATTGAATGTAGAAGAAAATACAAAGAAAAATCCAACCAGGTTTTCTTTACCACCATCTTTGAAATGCAAGAGAAAGGTCACTGTTATAGCCATCCCTCTGGTTGTAATTCCGATAGTGTATGTGATAAGTGCTGATAGCCTTTGTGTACACAGACACATACATTGTGTTAAACCAGATAGGCATACCCTATGTAACCGACATTTTAAATAGTTTTTTACATTAGATAAAAGTAGAGACTCGAAGCTAGAAAATGGTATATCATACACTACAGTTGAGGAACAATGTGAAAGTAATTCTGCTTTGAAAGTTGATAAACTTGTAACTCCACTTTTGAGAAAATGGCCTTTGAATATTTTGGTACACCTACTGGAGAGCTCTTCTTTGTCTACACCCATTCAGCATCATTCACACCTTAAGCTTTACCCCCATCCATCTCTTTAAGGATTTGCATATGAGGCCGAGAAGTAGGGTTGATCCAAGCGTTCTGTCCTAACAGCAGTCAAGCACCCAAGCTAACTTGCTAGCTACTTTCAGACACAAATGACACAGCAGCTCACAATTTTCCTCGGCCTAGCAGAGCTGTTTTCATGTTATCCAGAACGTTGGTGACTGCAACTGTGCTACTAGTTTTTTTTTTTTACCACCATCTTTGAAATGCAAGAGAAAGGTCACTTATAGTCATTCCTCTGGTTGTAATTCCGATAGTGTCCACAACATGGCGGCAGTGTATGTGCAAAGTTTCAGATGGATAACTTGGAGTATGACTGATCCTCAAGACTTTTAGTGTGAAGTCCCTAGGTACATTTGGGCAAATTGTGAAAAAGACCTTCACATTCATATTCCATTTTTCTGCAAGAATATTGTCAAATCTGTGTACTTGGACTTTGATGTAGCTTTCCAAGTATTAGTAGCCATATTATGTTTTGCATGTTCAACATTTGCAAAACAACCAGTTTTCATAACTTCATAACTCTGAATATCCTTATCTTTGTACAAAATGAAAAGGCATGCTGTCGTACAAGGTTAGTAACTACATTTTACAACATATACATGGTTTACTCCCGTAAAGCCCAGCTCATCATTGCCTATCTAGCTAGCTTTGTTTGACCCCGATTGGTGCTTTTTTGACAAAGATAGTCGTTCAAGTGATGATCGCTCGCGTCATCGGCGTGCCATGAAGGCGTCTCTCTCTGACCAAATATGGTGTCCTATCGGATATACTACACCCCTAATGAAATCGTGAAGTCTTGTTACCTTCTAGGATCTCTGAGGAATAAATACGAACGTGATTTGACTCGTTCAAACAACGTTTAGGGTGAGATTTTCAGATGCCTTTGCAAATTGAACGAGTGGAAATACAAAATCGATCGCGCATGCTATATGGACCTTTTTAGGATATGAAAAAGGATTTTATCTAACAAAACGACACTTCATGTGATCACTGGGAACCTTTTGGATGATAAATCAGAGCAAGATTTCAGAATGTAAGTACGCGTTTGACCTTCAGAGGTGAATTTATCAAACCTATCGCATTGAAAAAAGTGTTTTGTTAGGAGCTCTCCTCAAACAATAGCATGGCATTTTTTTGCGGTAATAGCTACTGTAAATTGGACAGTGCAGTTATTAACAAGAATTTAAGCTTTCAGCCGATATAAGACACTTTATATGTACCGACGTTTGTTTTTATCTCTAAAATCTGCGATCTTGACATAACGTGCTGCATGATTTACATCTGTCCCGTTGACGGAACGCCGATCCTTAACAGGAGGGACAGGATGGCAGTGCTTCCTAGGAATGAAACTGGATTTAATTTAGATTATTTCTTTATTTTATTTCGTCAGTATACATATACTGAACAAAAAATATAAACACAACATGAAAAGTGTTGGTCCCGTGGTTCATGAGCTGAAATAAAATATTTGTTTACATCCCTGTAGTGAGCATTTCTCTTTTGCAAAGATAATCCATCTACCTGACAGGTGTGGCATATCAAGAAGCTGGGGACAATAAAAGGTAGTTTTGTCACACAACACAATGCCACAGATGTCTCGTGTTTTTGAGGGAGCGTGCAATTGATATGCTGACTGTAGGAATGTCAACCAGAGCTGTTGCCAGAGAACAARGAACACAGTTGCATTTTATCGATGGCGATTTGAATGCACAGATACCGTGACGAGATCCTGACGCCCATTGTCGTGCCATTCATCTGCAAGTTTCAGCATGATAATGCACGCCCCCATGTCGCAATGATCTGTACACAATTACAGGAAGCTGAAAATGTCCCAGTTCTTCCATCACTCTGGATCGACAGCGAGTTCCAGTTCCCGCCAATAGCCAGCAACTTCGCACAGCCCTTGAAGAGGAGTTGTACAACATTCCACAGGCCACAATCAACAGTGTGATCAACTCTATGCGAAGGAGATGTGGCGCTGCGTGAGACCAATTGTGGTCACACCAGATACTGACTGGTTTTCTGATCCACACCCCTACCTTTTATTTAAGGTATCTATGACCAACAAATGCATATCTGCATTTCCAGTCATGTGAAATCCATAGATTAGGGCCTAATGATTTTGTCAATTGACAGATTTCCTTATATAAACTGTAATATTTGAAATGGTTGCTTTGTAGTTCTGTTCATTGTTGTAAAAGACTGCTCTATTCACCTGTCTTGTAAAATATAAAGGTTATTCAATCTAATACACTTCTCCATTGTATCGACCAATGTCCTTGAAGAGTGACAGGCTGAGGGTAGAAGGAAGGTGTGTGTGTGATATTTTGTCGTGTGTACAGACGGTAAGTAGCTCTAAATATTCCTGGCGCCACATGAATCATGCATGCATTGGTGCTTTTAATTATTACAAAGTGCTGTGCTATTCAAAGCAGAGGACCCCTCCAATCCATCTATCTATCCATCCATCCCTCTTTCTTTCTTCTACCGACCGTCTGTGGCTGAGCGTTCATGCTCCAACAATTCCCATGCATTATTTAAGAGCTGGAGATGACAACTCATTTGCTGCCATTCTGTCTCACCTTTTCTATCACAGACACACTCGGACACACTAGCACACACACACCGTATGTCTGACCTTTTTCTCCCTTGAGAACTGGCTTCAAAGAGCTGACCTCACCACGACTCCAGCGCCCTTAACTGGTCCGGACCGCAATGGAGGGATGTGTGTGTTGGTGTTTCATAATGCATGTGTTCGGAGGGGGAGGACTGGTGTATACACGTGTGTGCATGCGTAAAGGTTATTGTACTATATTGGAAATCCACAGCTTGGCTATGACTAATAACTGCTAAGATAAGTGACATTTATAAATGAAATCAAAATTCTGAAGGGCAAATACAAACTGGTGATCAAAAACCAGCCGCATCGTTGGAAAACAGCTACACGCCAGCAAATCCAAAATGGTACTGAGCTGCTCCTGAGTTCTCTCTCCCTTTGCCACTTTATCCCTCTCCCTCCCTCCCTCCCTCCCTCCCTCCCTATCTCCCCATCCATTGCGCTGTCTCTCTTTGTCGTCCATCTCTGGTCCCATGCCTCCAGCAGAGTAACAGTCAGTGCCATGCTCCAGTGAGGCATGAAGGAGAGAGTCTCGTCCCTCTGTATCCCACTACTTTACCCTACCTCTACCCACTCCTTTGCAGGGGTAGGATTCTCCCTGATTTCCTGTGTCGTCCTGATCACATCCCTTCTCCGGTTGGCAGGAGGTATCAGTGCCAGTCGCACCCCGCCTCAAACTTATCACTGTGCCAGCGGTCACCCGCCCCCTGCTTGGGAAGGACCCAACATGGGCACCACAGTCTATAGATACTGGTCACTGTGGCACGTCTGGCATAGGACTCCGCTTCACTCCTCTCCCTCTTTTCTCTTCTTCCTCTCCCCTGTTCTTCCTTTCCCTCCTCCCATCCTGAGTGGTGTGTAACACATACATTGTGTTAACCAGATAGGCATGCCTTATGTGAATTGTGACAGACCATATGTAACCGACCGGCTCGAGTCGGTCTTATGTAGCAACATTTTAAATTGGATAGAAGTAGAGACTCAGAGCTAGAAAATGGTATATCATACACTACAGTTGAGGAACAATGTGAAAGTAATTCTGCTTTGAAAGTTGATAAACTTGAAACTCCACTTTTGAGAAAAGGGCCTTTGAATGTTTTGGTACACCTGCTGGAGAGATCTTCTTTGTCTACACCCATTCAGCAGTGTATGATATACTATTTTGTAGCTCAGGGTTACGCACGCCTCTGAGAAGAGGGAACGCAACACCCTGCTGCAACTCAACTCCCCGTGAAGCAAAAGAGGTATGAACTGTAGGTGGGAGAAAGGACGACAAAGGCAGAATTTACCGTTTACTAGGATTTATTTCCTACACGGTAATATGGGGAAAAGGGGCTGGACGGAACCAAAGCAAAGAAAGTAAATATCAAAGTTCCCCCTCTCCTATCTAACCTGCCTACCCACTACTTACCTATCTTAACACCACCTGGTGCCCTAACCAAAATACAGGGGGTGGTCCGCCCAGGTCTTACCTAGTGTGCCTAGACAGTGAATATACTACGGGTATATGTATGCCCGCGGGCCTCTTGCCTAAGCACTCCCTAGGTGCCTTCCCCTTCCCCCCTGGGAACAAATGATAACAAACAATCCACTTCACAACAAAACTGAGTAAACTAACTCAGGCCACAAAAGAAGCTTTGACAAAGCAACAAACACAGAACATATCAAAGCTGCTACCAACAACAACTAACCTAGTACATACTCACGACCAATATGCTTTAACCCTCAGCAATGTTCTATATAACATTCAATGTCAACCTACAATGATCTCTCTCTAATCACTAATGATCTCTCCAAAATATTCAATTCTCTCTAATCTTTTCTCCAAAACATTCAATCTCCCTCTAATCTTTTCTCTCTTTCAATCAAACTCTCTGCATTCCTCAGCCTTCAATGATCTCTCCCTGCCTATCCTCTCTCTCTAATAATTTCTCTTTCTCTTAAACAGAACACTGGCTTTTATATCTTCAGGTGGCTATTAGCTGATTAGTCAGCTGCTTCTTGACGAGGGGGCGGGGTCAGCTCTCCAATCATCCATTAGCTATTGAGTCGACCAATGAGCTGGTTGGGGAGAACTCAGGAAGCTATCTCCTGAAACACACACACTCAAATACAAAAGCTACAACACAGAAACTGGGGAACGTAACACTCAGTCTACTTTTATCCAATGTAAAAAAAACACAATTTCAAATTTTGCTACATAAGACCGAATCCAGGTGGTGAGTAACAAATGTGATGTGTTTCAAGAAACTAGGCGTATGTCACGCGTCACTACTTCACAGGAGAGCCATTTTAACGTCACAGTGACATCATGAACATTCTATTGGAATGATTACTTGCATAGTGGAGTATTTTGTTAAGACATGTAGGTAGGTAGGTAGGTAGGTAGGCAGGTAGCTAGCTAGCTAAACAATGAACCATAATCCCAACTCATGACGTTACTACCATGCATGAATCTGCAGGTAGCTAACCAACCAGGTTCAATGTTAGCTAGCTAACATTAGGCTATAACTAGCAAAGCAAATGGCTCTGAGATACTGATAATATTACTACACAGATCATACACGTAACGTTAGCTAGCTAGCTAATAGTACACTTTAACTTGAAATGAAAATGACTTACTGACAATTAGAAACGTGTAGTATCGGAAAATTTTGCTAGCTAGACTATCTTACCAGGATACGTGGATGGACGCTTCTCCCTCTCTGTCACGGATGCCATGGTTGCCCTTAGTTTGAAGATGTAGTTCGGAGACGGGTGTTTTCTCCATCCCCCTTAGCTATCATAATCAAATTCCACTGATTTTAAAACTCGGTCCTCCAGAAAGTGGAGTGCAACACTTATGCTGTTCTACTACGTGATATCAAAAAAGCAGCGTTAGAAAGGATTACCTACACATACTGACCAGCTCAAATAGACAGAAGCGTGCTATATGCAGACCAATCCAAACTCATCTTTCGGCATGTCCAGCCCATTCATTATCTCAGCCAATCATGGCTAGCGGGAAGGTTGCTCTTTTCTGTGGCTAAACCAACTAAGCTCGTAATTTAACAATTGTATTCGTATTTACAGATTGCCTACTAGTTTGTTATTAAGGCACATTAAAAACAAAAGTTTACGTTAAAATGCCTCTCCTGTGAAGTAGTGACGCGTGACATACGCCTAGTTTCTTGAAACAAATGACATTTGTGACTCACACCCTGGATTCGGTCTTATGTAGAAAAATTTGAAATTGTTTTTTTTACATTGGATAAAAGTAGACTGAGCTACAAAATAGTATATCATACACTGCATTTGAGGAACAATGGGAAAGGAATTCTGCTTTGCAAGTTCATCAACTTGTAAACTCACTTGAGGAAATCGCCTTTGAATGTTTTGGTATCTAGTGAAGAGCTCTGTCTACACCCATACAGCATCGTTCACACCCTCTTAATCTTTAGCCACACCCATCTCGTTTCTCTCTCGGAGAGCACACTTGACGCTCTGGCCGATGATCTGTCTCCAGATTAAGATGTAATCTGGAGACAGGTGTTTTCTCTATCTCTTTAGATATCATACTCTAATTCCACTGATTTCAAAACTTATATATATATATATATATTTTTTTAAGTACTGTTCGACAGGATTACCAACACAGACTGACAAGCTCAAATAGACAGACACCTTGAATATGGCAGACCAATCCGAACTCCTCTCTCGGCATGTCCAGCCCACTCATTATCTCAGCCAATCATGGCTAGTGGGAACGTTGCTATCTTTTTCTGTGGCTTAACCAACAAGGCTCGTAATTTAACGATTGTATTCATATTTACAGATGACATGCAAGTTTGTTATTAAGGCACATGAAAGTTCATATGTTCAAGAAGGCATTTCTGGGGGGGGGGGGGACGTATTTTCGTTCAAACGGCTTTCCTGTGAAGTCGTGACTTGCGACATACGCCTAATTTCCTGAATCGGGTCACATATGGCATCTGTGTGAGATGGTCTGAAATGTGTTGTTTATCCATACAGACAGACGGAGCAGTGGTCTAAAGGATGTCTGGTCTTTTTACTGTGCTGGTATGGCGGTTCTGTTACCTTGGTAGGCTGTGAAATACCATGCGGAGTGTACAAGGCTGAGTTCTCTGATTAATTTAACTTATTCACTTTGTTGCGTCTTGCTCTTAAGTCACCCACTTTCTCTTTTTCTCCGACCGTCATAATGATCAGTAGTTGTAACCCGCAGCAACATTCCTACACCTCCCCTTCTATGTTTTAACAGACAACACAAACGCATCACAAATTGACCCTATTCACTGGGACTTCATTAAAACACACTCCATTGGTTCCATGCCAGTTTTGGATTGTTTTCTTTCATTAATGTGATTTTGAAGAAAGGCAAGCAAAGTCGTAACCAATCAATTTGTGTTCCAACCAATTCTTCCTGTTGCATTTAACTGGCTTGAACATGCGTGCATGTTCACATGCGCAGGCACAAGTGGCAGTAATTGCATTGCATGGTTTTAGCTGCCTGGTGATGAGGCATAGTGTGAGGCCTTCTGTGTTGTGACTGGGAGGACAGCTCCATTGTCTGGTCTCTTCTTAAGGCAGAGATTCATCAATAGTGTTTGTTGGCCAAGAGTACTTAGAACCTCTGAACATAATTTGCAAACCAAATGCGGACCGATTGTACATGTAGAATCGTGTGAGAAATTTTGTCTACAGTGGGTCGTCTCTAAAACAGTGTGCTGGGCAATCGTCAGACAAACGCTAGATCCACATTCGTTGCGATGTGTGCGAGCCTTTTGGTCACTGAAGAGGTGTGACAACTCAACACCCTCTAACGAAATGGCCTGCTCTCTCATTTTGCTGAATATTCTGCATGTAGTTGGGTTTTAAAGTGAGTTCCATTTGTTTAAATCTTTTTCTTTCAATTTGGCAAGCAAGTTGGCTCTAGTTAGGCTAGTGTCTTAGCATTTCTTCCAGTTGAAGTCTTCTTTCATTTGAGGAAAAGCAGTTGATTGTCTGGTATCTGAGCATCTAGGTTCATTTAGGTTCTTACTTGTTTCTGGCTGAAAAGTTTAATTTGTTTAGGAAAAACATTCCCTATTCCCTCAACCCTCTTTAGGTGAAAGCATCGCATGCATGTGACCAATAGGGCCTGACCTATAGCCCATCATAATCACATCAATAAATTGGTTATAACAAACTCTGAACACAGTAATACGTGACATGCGGACGATGTGAAAAAGAAACTCGAAACGGGCAAATGTTTACTGGTTGCTCAGGAGGGAAAGGGGAAGTCAGATCTGTGGAAGACATTTGACTTAGTTGTGGAAACTACTGAAGATCAAGACAAAGGAGGGTATAGGAGCAAGCGTTGTGTGAGTATTGTGTGCCAAACAGTTGATGTTAGATTACAATATTATTACTTTTCTGACCATTTGGATCAGTGTAAACAACACTAAATAAGAGAACAGACTCTGTTACAAATGGGGGGAAAAATATAAAGCCTTTATTACAGCCGACTAAAAAGTTGCATTCATAACTGAATTGCAGTTCATTTAATATTTAGCCTAATTATTCAAAGCTCCCTTATTTAATTTTAAAACTAAAATGTTTGATTGTATTTCAAAGCATGAATGTCTCTTATGCTGTGTGATGGCATGAACAAATGATTAATTGATACATATGAACTCAGAAAGAAAAAAAGAAACGTCCTCACTGTGAACTGCGTTTATTTTCAGCAAACTTAACATGTGTAAATATTTGTATGAACATAATATTAAACAACTGAGACAAACTGAACAAGTTCCACAGACATGTGACTAACAGAAATTGAATAATGTGTCCCTGAACAAAGGGGGTGTCAAAATCAAATGTAACAGTCAGTATCTGGTGTGGCCACCAGCTGCATTAAGTACTGCAGTGCATCTCCTCTTCATGGACTGCATCAGATTTGCCAGTTCTTGCTGTGAGATGTTACCCCACTCTTCCACCAAGGCACCTGCAAGTTCCCGGACATTTCTGGGGGGAATGGCCCTAGCCCTTACCCTCCGATCCAACAGGTCCCAGGCGTGCTCAATGGGATTGAGATCTGGGCTCTTCGCTGGCCATGGCAGAACACTGACATTCCTGTCTTGCAGGAAATCACGCACAGAACGAGCAGTATGGCTGGTGGCATTGTCATGCTGGAGGGTCATTTCAGAATGAGCCTGCAGGAAGGGTACCATATGAGGGAGGAGGCACGTAAAGCGTCGTCCAATTGACGAAAAATATTGCCGTAAAGAGTGTGATTTGCGACACAATGAAATAAACGATAGAAAAATGCCTATCGTTTCATATTGTGCTCTATCGTCACACGATATATATCGTCATACCGCCCAGCCCTAATTCCAGGTGACTACCTCATGAAGCTGGTTGAGAGAATCCCAATCTGTCAAGGCAAAGGGTGGCTATTATGAAGAATTTCAAATATAAAATATATTTTGATTTGTTTAACCTTTTCTCAATAGGGGGAGCTGTTAGCACTTTTTTTTCTTACATTTCCAAATTAAACTGCCTCGTACTCAATTCTTGCTCGTACAATATGCATATTATTATTACTATTGGATAGAAAACAATCTCTAGTTTCTAAAACCGTTTGAATTATGTCTGTGGGTGAACCAGAACTCTTTCTACAGCGAAAATCATGACAGGACATGCGAAGGTCTGAAAAATAGTCTCTGATCTCGGATCAGTTTAAAACTCTGTGTGTGCCCTATGGATCGAAATGAACTGCACTCGCCTTCCCCTGGATGTCAGTAACCAATGAGAAGTGGAATGGTGTCTCTARGTGTTTCTCAGAGTTTATAAAAGGCAATGGAGTGAGATGTCCCTTCTTTTCGACGCTCGCCAAGGCGCAAGAGAGGACATCAGAATGGCATGCTCAAAAGCACTCGTTATTGACCAAAGATATATCCGTCTGTGATTTAATTCGATATAGGTGTTAGAAACATCATAACGAAGTTATTTGAAACCGATTTATATCAGTTTATGCGAATATATTGCTATTTTTCGGAATTTCCTTAGTATTGCGTTTGGGGATTTGGACATGTGTGTGCCGTGTAGCTATCGTTAGCTGCTAGTTCCGAAGTTGAAGAGGTCGTTTTACAACAAAGCAACGATTATTTTGGACAAAGGAAACATTGCCCAAGATACTGATGGAAGCATGTCCAAAAGTAAGAGCTATTTATGATTTTATTCCGTATTTATGTGGAAAAATGTAAACGCAGTTGTCGGCCATTTTTTGAGGCACTAGTCTGGCTGTAACTCACAATGTATGTCTAGTAACGTAAATTTTAAAAATCTAAATCAGCGGTTGCATTAATAACCAATGCATCTTTCATTAGCTGTCCAACCTGTATTTTTTTTGTCAATCTAATCGATAAATAATCGTAAACTTAGGTGCCTTTCCAAGATGGCGCCGGCCAGAATGCATGCCATGTTTTGACAGATTACATTGCATAACCACGATTTGTGATGCTAAATATGCAAATTTTCGAACAAACTATATGCATTGTGTAATATGATGTTACAGGACTGTCATCTGAAGAATTCTGAGAAGGTTAGTGAAAAAATGAATATATTTTGGTGGCGATAACGTTATCGCCCCTTTTGCCTTGATTCAATGCTGGGGTGATGTTAGCTCATGTGGTATGCTAATATAACGATATATTGTGTTTTCGCTGTAAAACACTAAGAAAATCTGAAATATTGTCTGGATTCACAAGATCTGTGTCTTTCAATTGCTGTAGGCTGTGTATTTCTCAGAAATGTTTTAGGATGAGTATTTTGGTAATTGACATAATTGACTCTGTAATTATTCCGGCTGCTTCCAACGCTATTTCAGATTGCAGCTGCAATGTAGAACTGTGATTTATACCTGAAAAATGCACATTTTTCTAAAAAAACATATGCTATACCATAAATATGTTATCAGACTGTCATCTTATGAAGTTGTTTCTTGGTTAGTGGCTATATATATCTTTATTTAGTCGAATTAGTGATAGCTACTGATGGAGTAAAAAACTGGTGGAGTAAAAAAAGTGGTGTCTTTTGCTAACGTGGTTAGCTAATAGATTTACATATTGTGTCTTCCCTGTAAAACATTTWAAAAATCAGAAATGATGGCTGGATTCACAAGAAGTGTATCTTTCATCTGGTGTCTTGGACTTGTGATTTAATGATATTTAGATGCTAGTATTTACTTGTGACGCTATGCTAGGCTATGCTAGTCAGCTTTTTTACTGTGGGGGGTGCTCCCGGATCCGGGATGAGTACCAAGTAAAAGTTAACCCCTTTAACACTATTTCAAAGTTTTAATGTCCTCACTATTCTAAAATGTAGAAAATAGTAAAAAATTAAGAAAAACCCTTGAATGAGTAGATGTTCAATTTTTTTTTGGGGGGGGGGCCTTTTAGTGTATATGGATGATTTATACACATTTAACAGTTAGGCTATTGATTATAGACCTAATTATGTTGGTTTCCCCTCTCCTCAATATTCTTAGACAATTAGACTAAGGGCTGTTTCCTCGTCTCTGCTGATGCCTCTGCCGCATTATCAATCCCAATATGCTGGTTAACTTTTCTATTATGCACATAGCAACAAAGGGAAAGGAGCCAATTCTACTGCGCACTGAAGATTGTTTCAGAACCGCGGACAGCGACCGTATCCAACGCGAGAGAAAGCGCATTAATAGTTGTATTAGTGTTGCATTATTATTTTTACATAATATAACCATATACAATTTCACCATCACGTCTTAGATTGATCGACTGTGCCATTCCCGTGGCCTCAGCAATGGATTAGACTACCAAGACAGGCGTCTTGTGCACCATGACATTTTTTTAAATAAATTGCGACTGCTTGGCTAAAGAAATCTCAGTCGACCTACAGCCTGTAGACTAAAAAATTGACCAGTCAACTAAATGGTTTTGCTGTTTGGCTGGATATGTGGTTAGTTTGGTTACCTTGCCTACACCTACCTTGGCAAACCAACTTTCATTTTTTGTTTTTATTTAACCTTTATTTAACTAAGCAAGTCAGTTAASAACAAATTCTTATTTTACAATGACGGCTAAATTAGATCCCAATTTAGCTTTTGCATAGGCATCAGCTACTCTTCCTGGGGTCCACAAAAAAAACACAAAACATGGCAACTTACAAAACACTGATAGACAAGGACATTCGCACACATTTTTAAAATGCAACGATATACAAACAATACAACAAAAACATTTGTCTGTGTTAGCTTGTGTTTTTAGGTCTCCTCACAGTCCCTGACGTTCCATGAGATGTTTAATCCATATTTTAAGGTAATTTTGAGGTTTGCTTGAGGAATTGGAGATGGAAGGGAGTTCCATGCGATCATGGCTCTGTATAATACCGTGAATTCATTTTGGACTTGGGGACTGTGAAGAGACCCCTGGTGGCATGTCTTGTGGGGTATGTATGGGTATCTGAGCTGAATGCTATTTGATTATGCAGACAATCTGGAATTTTCATCACAGTAATATTTATCATGGAAACTAGAAGTGACGCATTTAATCTCTTGTCAACCAGGAAAGACTGGCATGCAGGTTTTTGATATTAGTTCTAAATGTGCAGTTAAGGGCAAGGCGTGCTGCTCTATTTTGAGCCTGCTGCAGCTTTGCTAGGTCTTTATATGCTGCACTTGGCCCTAACTGGACAGTAATAAAGATGGGACAAGACCCTTAACAACGAGTACAGTTGATTTGTGTCAAAAACACAGAAAATATTTTTTAGAACAGACATACCCCACCCCTTTTTCACAGCAACTTTGTCAATATGACTTGACCATGGTAATTGACCATCCAATGTTATACCTAGGAGTTTAGCTTCCTCAACTTGCTCAATGGTCACACCCATTATGCACATCTCCAGCTGAGGTTTAGGTCTTAGAGAATCTTTTGAACCAAATACAATGCTTTTAGTTTTAGATGTCTTTAATAGCACATTATTAATCACCCATTCTGATACTGACTAACTCCTTATTTAGAATTTCAGTGAGCTCACTGACTTTGGGTGCTTTGTGTAAGACCAGTGGCAAATCACTTGTGAAAATAGAAATGGCCCAAGGCAACTGCCCCGTGGGACACCGCACATATCTGATGATGTAGCAGCTTGCTTAGAAGAACACTTTCTGGGTTCTATTGGATAAATAACTCGCCAATGATGTGATGGCAGGTGCTGTAAAGCCATAGCAAGTGAGTTTCTTCAATAACAATTTATGATCAATAACGACAGGCTGCACTGTAATCTAACAATACAGCTCCAACTATGTATCATTTTATTTTAATTAACCAATCATCTGTCAACTGAGTCAGTGTAGTAGAAGTTGAGTGCCCTTCTCTATATGCATGCTGAAAGTCAGTAGTTAACTTGTTCTCTGGAAAAAATAGCATTGTATTTAGTCAAATACAATTTTCTCAATCAATTTACTAAGAACAGCCACCAAACTGATTTAGGCGGCTGTTAGAGCCAACAAAAGGTGCTTTACTATTTTTAGGTAGTGGAATTACTTTAGCTTCCTCCCACACCTGCAGACACACACCCACTCATTTAGGCTTTGGTTAAAGATATAACAAATAGGGTAGTGGCAATACAGTCTGCTACCATTCTCAATAGATTCCCATCAAGGTTGTCTGTTACCTGGTGGCTTATCATTATTGATGGATAGCAATAGTTTCCCCACCTCTCACATCAACTTGACCAAATTCAAAACAGTAATCCTTCTCTTATATTATTAGATATTTTTTTTTTTTTTTTTTAAATATGATGGTTCACTTCTGAGTTTTTCCACTTTACTAATGCAATTGTCATTGAAGTGATTGGCAATATCAAAAGGTTTTGTTATAAGGGACAACCTAAATTAATGATAGATGAATTGGGTTTTCTACCCATGATATAATTTAAGGTACTCAAGTCTTTTTCCATTGTGTTTTATGTCATTTATCTTGGTTTGGTAGTATAATGTATTATTTTTATGTTTAGTGACAATTTCTCAATTTACAGTATGTCAGCTGAGCAGCCTTCACTACTTTGCCACCTCTTGCATCATTTCTTTGGACCATCCAGTTGTTTTATTCATCAACCCAGGGGTGATAAAAGTTCTCAGTTAATTTCTTAAAAGGTGCATACTTGTCAACAATTGGCATGAATAGTTTTTACAAATACTTCCAGTGCTGCATCTGGATTCACTTCCTCATACACATCAGACCAAAGTATTTAGACCCTTTCACTTTTCCCCCATTTTGTTAAGTTAAAGCCTTATTCTAAAATGTAATTTTTAATCCTCATCAATCTCTACACAATGATAAAGTGTAAACAGGTTTTTAGATTTTTTTTGCAAACTTACTAAAACTAAAAAACATTATTTACATATTCAGACCCTTTGTTATGAGACTCGGAATTGAGCTCAGGTGCGTCCTGTTTCCATTGAGCAACCTTGATGTTTCTACAACTTGATTGTAGTCCACCTGTGGTAAATTCAATTGATTGGACATGATTTGGAAAGGCACACACACACCTGTCTATATAAGGTCCCACAGGTCGCAGTGCATGTCAGAGTAAAAACCAAGCCATGAGGTCAAAGGAATTGTCCGTAGTGCTCCGAGACAGGATTGTGTCATGGCACAGATCTGGGGAAGGCTACCAACAAATGTCTGTAGCATTGAAGGTACCCAAGAACACAGTGTCCTCCATCATTATTAAATGGAACAAGTTTAGAACCACCAATACTCTTCCTAGAGAGTCAGGGGAGAAGGGCTTTGGTCAGGAAGGAGACCAAGAACCCAATTGTCACTCTGACAGAGCTCCAGAGTTCCTCTGTGGAGATGGGAGAACCTTCCAGAAGGACAACCATCTCTGGTGGAATGCTGCAATCAGGCCTTTATGGTAGAGTGGCCAGACGGAAGCCACTCCTCAGTAAAAGGCACATGACAGCCTGCTTGGAGTTTGCCAAAAGGTACCTAAAGGATGCTCCGATCATGAGAAACAAGATTTTCTATTCTGATGAAACCAAGATGGAACTCTTTGGAAGAAAGCCAAGCGTCACGTCTGGAGGAAACCTGGCACCATCCCTACAGTAAAGCATAGTGGCGGGAGCATCATACTGTGGACATGTTTTTCAGCAGCAGGAACTGGGAGACTAGTCAGGATCGAGGCAAAGATGAACGAAGCAAAGTACAGAGATCCTTGATGAAACCCTGCTCCATAGTACTCAGGACCTCACTGGGGCAAAGATACACCTTCCAACAGGACAACGACCCTAAGCACAAAGCCAAGACAACGCAGGAGTGGCCCAGCCAGAGCCTGGACTTGAACCCAACTTGAACATCTCTGGAGAGACCTTAAAATAGTTTTGCAGCAATGCTCCCCATCCAACTTGACAGAGCTTGAGCGGATCTGCAGAGAAGAATGGGAGAAACTCCTCAAATACAGGTCTGCCAAGCTTGTAGCATCATTTCCAAGAAGACTCCAGGCTGTAATCACTGCCAAAGGTGCTTCAACAAAGTACTGAGTAAAGGATCTGAATACTTATGTAAAGGTGAAATTTCCGTAAAAAAGAAATAATACATTTCCCAAAACTTCTAAACCTGATTTTGCTTTGTCATTATGGGGTATTGTGTGTGTGGATTGATCAGGAAAAAATACAATTGAATCCATTTTAGAATAAGGCTGTAATGTAACAAAATATGGAAAAGGTTAAGGGGTCTGAATACTTTCTGAATGCACTGTACTCAATTTTCAGCATTTCCCTCGCTCAGACAACCAAAAATTAGCAAAAGTTGCCCAATTAGCAAAAGTTGCCCAATTGGGACGGCAGGTAGCCTAGTGGTTAGAGCATTGGACTAGTAACAAAAAGGAAAAGGTTGCAAGATCAAATCCCCGAGCTGACAAGGTAAAAATCTGTCGTTCTGCCCCTGAGGGGCAGTTAACCCAGTGTTCCTAGGTCGTCATTGAAAATAAGAATTTGTTCTTAACTGACTTGCCTAGTTAAATAAAGGTAAAATAAAAAAAATGGGGGCGGCGACTTGTCGCGCGCAGTGCTCAAGTTCAGAATTGCTGTCATTCCAAACCCGTACAGCCCTGAGCCTGAGCATTGACGTCATTTATAGCATGTTACTGTACAGCCACTGTGTTCCATTTCAGGCTCTTATTAGTGCACTAATCTGTCATTTTCAACCAGTATACGTGTACAAGTGTGAAGCGTTAAAGTTCAGAGACTGAGAAGATTAATGTCTTCTGAACATTAGGATAGACAGAATCATGAGGAAGCTAGCATGTCTCATGTGACTGTTGGGAGGATCTCCCTCTATAAAGGCCTTTTGATGCCTTTGAGACCAAAGACTCACCATGGGTTTATGTGGGAGGCTTTGACTGAACTGACAGGCCCAGGCCTAGTCCACTCATGGCCAGGTTCAAACGCTTGTCTGGGCAGGGAGGCTGATACATTACACACACTCACACACACCCTCATCACCATGCACACACACTGTTGGCCTGGCACGTACCCTGTGGCTGCGGTTTGAAAAAGACAGCGTGTGGAATCTGACCCTGCTGAAGTTTCACTGCGTCAGGCACTCTTGCCAGCGCCCTGTGACACTTTTACTGCACTTTCTCAGATGGCATACTTTTGCTCTCTCCCCACCCCCCATCCCACCATCAGTCATGTCCCTGCAGCAATAGCCCTGCTCGCCTTTCCTTTTCCCTTTCTGTTTCGTCTCATCTCTTCCTCTCTCTTTGCTGCTCTCTCTCTCTGGCAGTGCTCTCTGATTACAACCACAGAGTGGAATACAGTCAACATCTCACACCAGAAATACTGTAATTTCCACCAGGACCTCTGCACCATAGTGAGGGAAAGGGTGGCAACTCCATTATGCCAGACCTTTTAACTGGATAGTAATAGGAAATCCCCCCCATGAGAGGGAATAGTGGGCAAATCCAGTTTGGCGCTGAGATATGGGGCACATCTGGGGCTGCTTTCAATTGTTTTCAATTAGAGGTTTGCGCTCTCTGTCTCTCTGTCTGTCTGTTCTGTAGCCTGCCTCATCCACCTAGCAATTACTCCCAGACAGCCTCCCTCTGTGGGGCCCACTAACCTTGCCTTCTTGTGCCGTGTGGAACACAGGCCACACACACAAACCACTGCAATGGAGTGGACATCTGATGCCGCCCTAGCATTTAAGACCTGGCAGGGAGCATTAACATGGCAACTCAATTGCTTGTTGTTAGTTGGTCCACTTTCATGTCACTCCAGTGAATTACCACTTAATGAAGGCCCATTTGTAAGGATTCTGTCTCTGTGTGTCTTCACATCAACTTATCATGGTCTTCTATTTAGACCACTAATTGAATCAAGTGTGTTAGACCAGGTCTGGAACAAAAGCCTGCACCCCCTGTAGCTCTCTCGTGTAGTTGAGACTGGTGTGTGCGAGCAGAACCCGTGTAGTAGAGTCTGGTGTGGTTGTACTAGCATAAGTTCTGTGTTCCATGTGACTGAACTTACCAAATGTTTTTTTTTCTCTCTCTGCTTCCAGATCACATAAAAAGGAAAGCACGTCGGCGGCCATCTTGGGGGCGGGGCATCATTAGGAAGAAGAAGAGCTACAAGAAGGGAACGGAGGAAGAGGAGGATGAATGTGCGGTGCCTAAGCCGGAAACGGCGGTACCCAGCGACTCCTGTCTGACTCAGGACGAAGAGTCTTCCTGTGACACCATGGACCCTCAGCCCAACGGACACCACACACACCCTCACACATATGGCATCTCCACGGAGGAGGAGAGCTCCAATGAGGCCCCTAGGGGCCAGAGAACAGAGACCCAAGGGGAGAGCAAAACAGGGATAGGGCCCAAGGAGGACGAGACACCAACTACAGACGACAAAGCCAAATCTACATCCACAGACAAAGACCTCCAGTCTAAAAGTGAGTCTTATTGTAAAAACAAGGAGCCTCAAGCGCAGGAGATCCAGACTAAAGATGAGGGGTCGTCATCTAAAGATGAAGCGCTCCAATCTAAAGATGAGGGTTCCCAAGCCAAAAGCGAGAACCCCCAAGCCAAGCCTAAGGAGGAAGGTTTCCAGCCCATGGATGTTGAGAAGGTCCAGCCTAAAGACGACGAGGTCCAGTCCAAGACTGAGCAGCAGTCGTCAGCCCCCACTCCGGCCACAGCACCCCCTGTCTCTCGGGAGTGTGTGAACGGGAATGAGTCCATGGACAGCCTGGATTCCCAGGCCCTGAAGAGCTCTGAGACCGAGGGGCCTACAGCGGTCGAAGGTGAAGCGTCAGAGGGGGAAGAGGAAGAAGTGTCGGCGTCTGCAGTGAGCAGAGGAACTCAGGAGCGCCGTCCTCAGGACGGTTGGACAGGAGACACGGAGACGGGCAAGGAGGAGCAGGACAGAGAAGGTACTGAGGGGTTATCTGTGGTTAACTTTGACCTATTCCTAGTGCACCACCACACTCATAGCTGTCTTGGGGTAGAATCCTGACTTGATATATGCATGTCTAACTCAGACTTTTAAATAATGCATCATGTCAATGGGTTAATTTGAGTTACTCTGAGTACAGATGGCAAGTTCTGATCTTTCTCCGAGAGCACCAGACAGAAACACGTCACACAGATTTTAACAGTCAGCCTAACCTCGCATGACTTTTTCATTCACTGTAAAATAACCAAAATGTAATAATTTTGTTGATTGTCATCCAAGATATTTGATTTACACTGGGTTTGCTTGTAAAACGACAGGGCGTGAATTATCCAAGACATATGGCATGTGAAATATGAAATACTATCCTTTAGTCTACACAGACAGCATATTTCAATGAAACCCACAAAAGTCTGAGGTCTTGTACCTTTGTAGACTATCCAAAACCACTCTTAAGATTTATCCTCAAAAACAGTTTTTACTGCAGAAAATATTCACAAGGTTAGCTTTTTTCTTTCACCGTCATTTTTTCTTTGGTCTTTAACCCTTGGCCGTTCATTTAGTGYCGTGTAGTGTCTGGGACAAGCCGATAGGCCTGTGAGCTTGCCAGCATGTGTGCACATGTGTTTGTGTCTGCATGCGTACGTACACAATACAACTTTACAGTACGTGTGTGAGGTTTCTGGGACAAGCCAATAGGCCTGTGTGTGTGATTAACGACTTAGGGCTGTGGATTATAAGGGGCCAGCTGGAAGCCGGGAGCTACTTGGTGATTTGGGTGGCCTTGGTAGTAGAGGTGGCCGGGGGAGATTTCTGCTTCCTCTGTTGTGGATTTTTTGGATCCTACAGACAGTGTATTACCACGAACGCTGGTAGCAGTAAACTATAAGCCAACAGATCACAGGCTCTGAATGTAGAGGGGCAGCTATTCTCATCTTTGATTGTCAGGCCTTTGCTTTCATCCAAACAAGCCATGGCGTATGGATATGCTATGGTTCATTATGTTCTAATAACTGGATAAATGATGGTGATTAACGTATAGGTCAAAGGTGAGATTGTAGGTGGGCTGTATCGTTTACCTGTTCTCTCTTCCTGTTCCAGGCTGGTCCAAGGGGAGGAAGTGCAGAATGAGACAATCAGAGCAGTCAAAGGCATCAACTGAAGGGACAGAGGAGCCTCCACAGACCCCTCCACCACCTACACTAGTGGTCGATCAACAGCGACTCACGGTAAGGGATGGTGTGTGTGTGTGTGTTACCTCTATTTTCTGCTGAACATATCCCCGAGTATGAAAGTAATGAGTTGGGTAATAGTGGTTGTGTGTTGTATTTTAAGCACAATGCCCTTCCACAGCTTACTGTCTTGTGAAAACGCCATTCATCCATTCATGTTATCTTCAATGAGACCATTTTAAGCAGTGCCATCCCTCCAGTCATTTCCTAGCTGCATTATAACTGGCAATGTCCCCTTCCTAATCCCAGCCACACTACACGCTCATCTCCAAGGCTTCCCTGCACACCGCTTTAATCCATCCCTTTCATCCCTTCGTTCTGTCGCTCCCAAGCCCAGAGCACTCAACATTAGAGACTAATTCTGTCTCTCAGATGGGAGAAAATCACCAGTCATTTTAATGGGCCCTAGTCAATGCTGTTGAGCAGCTGAGGGAAGTAAAGTTTGGGCAGAGTAAAGGAGCATGATGGGGTGGTGTAGACTATGACATTGAAGGAAGGAGAAAGAGTGGATGGGGGGGGACTGGCCCCTAATCCTCCCCAGGCTCTTCATCCCTTCTCTGGGTTTGCTGGTGTCACTCTCCCCCTTTTCAGATGGATGCTCCTGATTCCCCAGCCTAATATCGTCTCCTCGTGCTCTGTTGGAGACCCCAGTCTGCKCTCACTGTGTGGGTGTGTGCGCGCGCAACGAGAGACACTCGACATCCCTATCATCCGAGAGGAAGGTTCCAATTTAAGTAGCAGGCAACAGGGCATCTCCACGTCTTCAGTCAATCAACAGGTGTTGTTCCTTCCATACAGCCATTTTAAGAATGCGGCCAGGACATGACTCAAACATGAGGCGCTAGCTCTGCGCTCTCTGCTCTCCACACTACGCTCCGTCAAGTTGGTCTCTGAATAGATTGACAGGATAAATGTATGAAACGATTCCCAGGCACTTTGCACGGTCACACTTAGGTTCCACCTAATACCCTGGGTGTAAATTGGAGCTGTGCTCTCTCTTCACTCCCTTAACCCTCTCTCTTTTCCCAGGAACTCTTCTCTCTACCAACCAACCACCCAAACGGCCCTCTTAAGAACAGGAAGATACAACATAGATGTGATCTAATAGGTGTAGAGGAAGTGTTTCTGTGTCACGCGCTCCTTCCCTGCTATCAAATCATTATCTCCCCGTTGTTTGCATCGCCGCAGGGTGGCGGCAGAGATTGAGGGATGCGTGGTTCCCGCCTCTCCTCTCGCCTGACGGTGGCGTCTCTCAAAGTGATTGACAGGTCTGGTCACAGACTGGTCGCGGTGGACCGACGCTCCCGTTAAAGACGTAGAGCCACGAGTCGTGGGTGGCTGACGCCACGAACCGTGGGAACGCTCCCTCCCTGTGAACGCGCACTGCACTAATCTGGAGGCTTATTTGTTAGGCGGTAGAAAGAAGAGATATCTTTAAGAAACAGATTGTGAAAAGAGTGCACTGTGAATAATTGCTTTTTCATCCACCAGGATGAAAGACAGAACAAATTGAATTTCCGGTGAGCGGGGTGAGAGTGCGTTTAAGGCTGATATCTCCACAGTGGTCGGTAGGGCTGGCTCGCTGCCTGATATTAGGAGAGGAGTGGTGTGGCACGTTCCGGTACTCCTCTCATCTTCTCTTAAATTCAAATTCATTGATTGGAGAAGTCTCATTTACTTCAGACATTTAACTTAGATTGCAGGGCACCTGGAAACCCATTTGGAATTAGCAAAAAATCTGCTAGTTTGTTCAGTCCTCACACTGAGGTTCTGGAAATGATTTGGCTCCAGCAGTGTTCTTCAACCCTGCTCCTGGAAAGCTACATAGGGTGTAGACTTTTGTTGCAGCCCAGCACCAACACACCTGATTCTACTTAATAGCCTGCTCTTTGGTGGTTAGTTGAATCAGGCATGTTGATGCTGAGCTAAAGTTAAAAAAGAAAAAAAAGAAATCTTGATTAGATAAGTATTCAACCCCCTTAGTCAATACATGTTAGAATCACCTTTGGTAGTGATTACAGCTGTGAGTCTTTCTGGGTATGTCTCTAAGAGCTTTCCACACCTGGATTGTGCAATATTTGAGTTATTCTTGAAAAAAGTATTCAGACTCTGTCAAATTGGTGTTTGATCATTGCAAGACAACCATTTTCAGGTCTGGCTATAGATTAAGTCAAAATTGTAACTCCGCCACTCAGGAACATTCCCTGTCTTCTTGGTAAGCAACTCCAGTGTAGATTTGGCCTTGTGTTTTAGGTTATTTTCCTGCTGAAAGGTGAATTCATCTCCCAGTGTCTTGTGGAAAGCAGATTGAACCAGGTTTTCCTGCAAACATGATGTTTTTATCAGGCTTCCTTTGATACTCTGTCAATTAGGTTAGCATTGTGGCGTAACTACAATGTTGTTGATCCGACCTCAGTTTTCTCCTAGAGCAGTCATTAAACTGTTTTAAAGTCCACATTGGCGATATGACTGAGCAGATCTTTTGTATAGGTCTAAAAATAAGCACATAATTGAACAGTTAAAATGTATTACCATTTAATGTGGCCCAGGACGCTTTCATCTGATTGTCAAACYAATCACTTCAAAAAAGTAGGCTTCCTGTGTGCATGTTTGTCCACTCCAAAATAATCCAAACAGTGCAATGCATGTACACTCGCGCCATTTGATGAATAGACATTACAGAACCCCAAAAAGTGTGCCTAATGACGTTTGGCCATTGCCATTGATTAGGCCTACATTAATTGATACGTCTTGCTGCCAAATTGCCTTTTTTTTTTATTGCCTGAAAAGTCGGGACACCTAAAATGGGGCTGAAACTGTCCTGGGAAAAACGAGGTGGTTAACTTAACACACACACACAGTCGATTTACTAGACTAGGCTACAATGTGTAGGCCTATTACCATGAATTTCAAATAGACCTACTGGTAGCCAGTGATGTAGTGTTAAACAAATAGGTGGGTAAACTCTGATTGCTGGTGATGGTGGAAAAAAAGTAACGTTCCCTATACTTTAAATGCGATTTCTGATAAGGTGGGTAAACTGCATTTCGTTGCGTTTACTCTCCACTACACCACTGCCGGTAGCCTTACCCTCTCAGCAGAGAAAATTTTACACACATGAATACCTGCAGAACAGGTAGCCTACATTCAATATAAAACACAAGTTGAATCAAAACATGTTTACACCCTAGTTCATGAGTTGTCCATATTTCATGAGTTCAATGTTTGGAGTCTTCACAGATCGTGTGACATAAAACACTACCTTTCTTTCCTTATATTAATTACATTTATGACCGTGTTATTTGTAATTATTAAGCATTTAACAATTGAATTAGAACATTGAACTTAAACCCTGTACAATTCCTGGACCTTGGAGAAATGCACTGTAAGTGTAACTATGCCTGTGTAACAGTTCATTATGTTTCTCCGTGAAAACCGTTCTCATGGGCGCACAAATCCAAAATATTGTAGGCCTTTGCAAAATCGAATGCTTTTAACCAAAAGAGTCAGCTATAGGCCTTCTGTCATTTAATGTTGGATGCGCATTGGTGTGTAGCTGTAGGCTAGTGATCTAGTGATATTGGCAACCATCATCAGCCGAAACAACAAATATTGGTAGAAAATTATAAGGCTAAATAATTAGTCTACTACTTCTGGCCACGTATGACACAGACAACACCAATAGGCTACCTGCCTGCACCTGAAAAACAAAGCAATGAGCGCTCTAAACAGCTGAATGATAAAAGCAAACCATGATGAATCAACGGATAAATCTAATGCATTGGAATAAAGGCCATTTTTTTATCAAGGGCGCATGGCAAACAAATGGCCAAAATGAGCAAATACAAAGGAAAATCTGTGTTTTTAAAGGAGCTCAGCACTACTGAGTGGACAGTGCCGAAGACAGGGAGACTGTTTGTGCAGCCACGTAGAAATAAATGGTTTAAACCATGGAGGTGGGAATCGTTTCAATTGGATGTTTTGATTTTCTTTTTTTACCACTGTAAAACATTTACCACTTATCTTTACATTTACATTTAAGTCATTTAGCAGACGCTCTTATCCAGAGCGACTTACAAATTGGTGCATTCACCTTATGATATCCAGTGGAACAACCACTTTACAATAGTGCATCTAACTCTTTTAAGGGGGAGGCGGGGGTTAGGAGGATTACTTTATCCTATCCTAGGTATTCCTTAAAGAGGTGGGGTTTCAGGTGTCTCCGGAAGGTGGTGATTGACTCCGCTGACCTGGCGTCGTGAGGGAGTTTGTTCCACCATTGGGGTGCCAGAGCAGCGAACAGTTTTGACTGGGCTGAGCGGGAACTGTACTTCCTCAGAGGTAGGGAGGCGAGCAGGCCAGAGGTGGATGAACGCAGTGCCCTTGTTTGGGTGTAGGGCCTGATCAGAGCCTGAAGGTACGGAGGTGCCGTTCCCCTCACAGCTCCGTAGGCAAGCGCCATGGTCTTGTAGCGGATGCGAGCTTCAACTGGAAGCCAGTGGAGAGAGCGGAGGAGCGGGGTGACGTGAGAGAACTTGGGAAGGTTGAACACCAGACGGGCTGCGGCGTTCTGGATGAGTTGTAGGGGTTTAATGGCACAGGCAGGGAGCCCAGCCAACAGCGAGTTGCAGTAATCCAGACGGGAGATGACAAGTGCCTGGATTAGGACCTGCGCCGCTTCCTGRGTGAGGCAGGGTCGTACTCTGCGAATGTTGTAGAGCATGAACCTACAGGAACGGGTCACCGCCTTGATGTMAGTTGAGAACGACAGGGTGTTGTCCAGGATCACGCCAAGGTTCTTAGCYCTCTGGGAGGAGGACACAATGGAGTTGTCAACCGTGATGGCGAGATCATGGAACGGGCAGTCCTTCCTTCTTTATTTAGATCTTTGGTTGCATTTAGGGGAGCTATTGTCTCATTCTGGGAAAAAGTCAAGGGTGTGAATACTTTCTGAAGGCACTGTAAGTGCCCTAGATTGCAGCAGAATCATCATCTATCAGGGAATCAATTCAAATGATTCTATCCACCTCGCCAAAGAACACGCGGGCTGGGCTACAAGACTTGGCCGGGGCAATTTTCCTTAGATTTGTTTCACACAGCTGCAAATGCCCCGTGTGCATTCATTGGCTGTTACACTGAAGAGTTCTCTCTCCCCTGTTGCCTGACTATTACAGCATGTCAAGATTTCCCATTTCAGAGCCGTCCGTCCACAGAAATGGCCCCATTTTCAGTTTGTCGTGTCTGCCCATTTCCAACACTAATAACAGCATGGTTCCATCCGGAGAGTGAGGGAGGCGGCTATTCTGAATGCCTGCTAGGGGAAGAAAACTGCTTAATGGCCGGAGCGATGCCTTTTGATTGTCAATAGAAATAAATAACTTTTGGGATGCTTCCTTTTCATTTGTACTCATTCCCGCTGATGTCCTTGACAGAGCGACCATTTGCATGTGATAATAGCTTTGCGTTTGGAGACCTGTCGTTTTGAAAAGGCTTCCATCCACATCGGCAACCAGTTACGGCACCATATCATGAAAACAAACGTGTGCGCCGAGATACACACACACACACACACACACACACACACACACGTCCAAAACCACTCTCTGTAAGTGACTAACACACACACTGCAAATGTCGTCGCCCCCACCACCACACACACACACTTTTATCCGCATTGTCAAAAGCGTTTTTGTGTGAAAGTGCATTTTTTTGGGGACATGCGTTCATTTATGTCTGAGCTGTCAGATTGGGCCTGAGGCTTGTTTGGTTTTGGTTTTGACACAAGACCGGAGATGAAAGGAGAGGGAGAGGAAAAAATAGGGAGGAAATGGAGATGTAGAGAAATTAGAAAAGGAAGGAGATGAGAGAAAAGAGGGAGAGTCGAGGAAGAGAAAAGCATGAGAGGAGAATAGACTATCCGAAGTTATCCCAGATAAAAGACAGCTATAGTCCAGGGATCATCAACTAGATTCAGCTGCGGGATGATTTTTTGTCTTGAGCGGTGGTTAGGGGCCTGGGAAATAATTACAAATAATTTGTGGACTGCTAATTGACCGCAAGAAGCCCAAACAGATATAGCATTTGACTAGAACATAATCATTTCAAACCTTGCTTACATCTCTCTATTAAGCGTGGGAATACTTTGGAACAGATTTCCAAAATCTTAATCACTTGGAGCTGATTTGATGGTGTTTTTACAGTCTTATGTCCAACATTAACACCCCCAAAAACAGAATAAAATCCTGCTATAGACCGGGCTAGGCCTAATTGCTGACCTCATCCACTTGTGAGTCTGTTACAGCTGGAACTGAGAACTCCAGCAGTCAGTCAGCCCCTCTCGCTCTATTCTCAGCGCTCTCTTAATCAGCAGCAAACTCCTACATTGCAAGGCAGCCGCCAAAGCACTGTGCTGTTGAGTATAATCTCACCGAGCACTACTGGAGTGAATATTGTACTAGAGCTAAAGGAAGAATTGAACTTCCAAGCTAGAGAGAGAAGCAGATTTCACTTCTGTCTGAGACACGGGAGACTAAGTGTTTTACTGCTCTGTACTTCTCTTTGAAACACCTGCAATAAGTTTATTTGCTTTTTATTTCTCTCTATTTTTAGAGAGGAGATGGTCTGTAGATGAAGTTTGCCAAAGGTGTCAACCATCTTTTATTCCCCATACCATGCCCATGACACAGCCAAGTCCCCTCACCATGAGCCTAGCGTCCATACCAGATTAACTTCTTAACACCTGTTGATCATGTCCAGATCACATCACCAGGTCAACCACCTGCCCCGGTCTCCATCACATCTTTCCATCATAGCCTTTAATTTGCACTCTGGCACTGAGTCGGTATCTAGTGACACCTGTTCATCATGTCCCTCATAACACCTGTCGGTCATGTCCAGACCACATTATCAGACCGTCACCAGGCCCGCTTTCCATCACATCATCATCATCACACCCCTTCAGTCCATCATGTTGAAGGTCTGACGGTGGCCTTTAACTTATCTGCTGTGGATGCTAGCCTCGTGTGTCTGAGTCTGTAGGGAGTAGCGAGTGAGGGCGCTGCATAATTTGATTCCTCCATCATATTCACATTAGTCATGACACAGACCCTGGACCCCTCTGAGGTGTCAGCCTTGTGATACTTTATATGTGCCACGTGTTACGCAACTCTGTGTGTCCTCGCGCTCCCAATCCGTGTGACTTGGCAGTGTCTCCCGGGCGTTTCACTCCTTTCTGGAGATTGGAATTCGTGTTGCAACAGTTGCAAATCACCCACTACACTCCTCTCCTTCCCTCCTTCTTTCCGTTCATTTCAACTCTGTAGATTTTCTCTTGAAGCGTGAATCATTTATATTTCATCCTTAACACAGGCAAGACAAGATTACATAAAAATTAAAAGGGYAAAGTTCCTCTCTTTTAAAGGCTGATTTTGAAAGCTTAATAACATCGTCGCTTCCAGTTACTCTCCCCCCCGCTCTTTGTGCTTCTCTCACTTTCTGCCTCTCTTTCTCCCCATCTTGCTCTGCCTCTATTTTTCTTTCTCCCCCTCTGCCACTCTCACTTGCTGCACTTAAATCCCAGGGCTACAGCGGCGGGATCACCTGTGTGTTTTCTACCAGCCTACGCAGCCTTCCTGACACCAACACAGCTCTTAACACCAATGAAGAGTAGTGTTCAGCATTGCTCCTGATGCTGCGATCAACACTGACACACTGTCTTCCATATTAAACGCTACGAAAAGGCCTTGCAATGCACGAAGACCCGATAGACTGGCAAAACCAGATGGTCAATCACACTTAATATAGCTATCACAACATTATCCAGTGATCTCATAATATCAGCACATGACCATAATGTATTCGCTCCTTCCCTTTTTTATAAACATTCTAAAAGTTTTGTGGGGTGACTGCTTATCACACGTTTAGTGTGAAATGTGCTTTACCAGTAAGGGATTATCACTGATTAAGGGCTGGTGTTAAGTAACGCTAACATTTATACACTAATAACCACCTGCTCTGCAGGGTGAGACATTTTTATATGCCAATGTAACACTAACCTACATGTAAGTCATCAGCGCTCCAGTTCAAAGCATTCGCACCCCATGCTGTGACTATTTCTGTACCCCGTCATAAGCTGTGACCTGGTCTCCATTTCAGACATTCAAAGGGCTGGGCTCTAGGAGCACTGTGTGTGCTTTGAAGAGTTGGTAGGGTGTGTGTTCCAGGATAGAGATGTTGGTCATAACTGGTGTCCTGTTCTCAGGTTGTCTTATATTCTTAGGATCACAGACAGCCTGTCAGTGGCCTTGTTAGCTGCCTTTAATGGGCTGAAACATGCAGGGAACGCAGCCGCATTGAGTTGGCAGTGTGTTTACAGATGGGTCTGTGTGTGCATAGTTGTGCGTGGAGACGGGGCTGTGTGTGTGTGTCTGCAGTGTTAGGTGTGTGTCTGCAGGGTTAGGTGTGTGTCTGCAGGGTTAGGTGTGTGTTTGGGGAGACGTGTATGTAGAGTTGTGTGTGTGCGCACTGTTGGCACACTGATGTAGTCATCTGCCTGGCCGCATGCTGTGCTTCAGCTGATAGGACAGAGTTTAAAGCCATGGCTATGACACCTCGTCTTCCCGTCCTCTCTTGTTTCGTTCTCTCCCTTGCTCTTTATTTCCCCCTCTCTCCCCCTCCTCCTCTGTACCTTAGAGGGTCCATCAGCAAAATAAGAGGGTAGAGAGAGGGAGAAGAGGCTGAGCGAGAGGACAGGGGGATAAAGATGTGCTGTGATGGGAAGGAGGGTGGTGGGGAGAGGTGCCTTTAATGGTCCGTATCACAGCCCCCTTTAACAGACTGGATTACTGCTCCTTTGTGTGCTGGGAGCTCACTACCTCAGGGGGTCCGCTAGCCCCACCACACACCACACACCACACACACACACCCCCGCTGTCACTATTGGCCTGGGCAACTGGAAAAAGGCACAGCACTGATTAAATCAGCTGGCTAACAAGGAGAGAGAGGGGGAGGGCGGGAGAGGGGAGATGTTTAGAGAGACGAAAGGTAAGGGATTTTAGGACTAAAGGGGATAAGAAGCAGAGGCCTAGATGTGGAGAGACAGGTTGAAAAGGAGGGGGAATTTATACACTGAACAAAATATACACACCATGCAACAATTTCAAAAACGTTACTTAGTTCAAATAATATATCAGCCCATTGAAATAAATTCATTAGGCCCTAAAATCTATGGATTTTACATACATGAAAACCAGTCAGTATCTGARGTGACCACCATTTGCCTGATGCAGCGTGACATCTCCTTCACYTAGAGTTGATCAGGCTGTTGATTGTGGCCTGTGGAATGTTGTCCCACTCTTCAGTGTCTATGCGAAGTAGCTGGAGATTTGGCGGGAACTGGAACAGAAATGCTCAGTGGGTGGCATGTGAGTATGCAGATCATGGAAGAACTGGGACATTTTCAGCTTCCAGGAATTGTGTACGGATCCTTGCGACATGGGGCTGTGCATTATCATGCTGAAACATTAGGTGATGGCGGCGGATGAATGGCACGACAGTGGGCCTCAGGATCTCGTCACGGTATGTCTGTGCATTCAAATTTGCCATCGTTGTCCGCAGCGGTCTAAGGCACTGCATCTGTGCAAGAGGCATCACTACAGTCCCTGGTTCYAATCCAGGCTGTATCACGTCCGGCCGTGATTGGGAGTCCCATAGGGCGGCACACAATTGGCCCAGCGTCGTCCGGGTTTGGCCGGGGTAGGCCGTCATTGTAAWTAAGAATTTGTTCTTAACTGACTTGCCAAGTTAAATAAACATTTCAAAATTATATATATATACACACACTTACCATAACCCCACCGCTATCATGGGGCACTCTGTTCACAATGTTGGCATCAGAAAACCGCTCGCCCAAACGACGCTATAAATGCTGTCTGCCATCTGCCAGGTACAGTTGAAACCGGGATTCTCCCATGAAGTGCACACTTCTCCAGCGTACCAGTGGCCTTCGAAGGTGAGCATTTGCCCACTGAAGTTGGTTACGACGCGGAACTGTAGTCAGGTGAAGACCTTCCGCTCAGGTGAAAAAGCCGGATGTGGAGGTCCTGGGCTGGCGTTGTTACACGTGGTCTGCTGTTGTGAGGGCGGTTTACACGTACTGCCAAATTCTCTAAAACGACGTAGAGAAATMAACATTCAATTTTCTGGCAACAGCTCTGGTGGACATTCCTGCAGTCAGCATGCCAATTGCACGCTCCCTCAAACCTTGCGACATTTGTGGCGATGTGARACAACTGCACATTTTAGAGTGGCCTTTTATTGTCCCCAGCAGAAGGTGCACCTGTGTAATGATCATGCTGTTTAATCAGCTTCTTGATATGCTACACCTGTCAAGTAGATGGATTGTCTTGGCAAAGGAGAAATGCTTACTAACATGGATGTWAACACATTTGTGCAATGTTCTTTATCTCATGAAACATGGGACCAACTCGTTTGTATTTTTGTTCAGTATAGATACAGTAGTGAGATAGATGGGTAAATGAGTCATACTTCTCCAAGTGTTCAGAGTCACTGTGTCATTATTTGCAGTTAAGAGAGACACCCATCCCCTCACTTTGATAAGGAGAAGCCCACGCCTTGTTCTTCTGACACACGCACCTCATTCCCTGTCACTTTCTTTTATTGCCTGGTGTCTAATGACTGTAAATCTAGTCGCTGTGTGATTGCTATTTCAGTCCTATGGATTTTGATCCACACACAAGGTGGCAAGCTGAGAATGAGCAGGTCAATTGAAAGGGTCTTTGACTGTCCAAAGTGCTTAATTAAAGTAGCAGACAAATGTAAACACTGAGCTAATTATGATTAGCCTTAATTAGCTGTCCCTCTGATCTTAATTGCTTTTGAATAAAGCTGACCTCTCTGTGTGCGAGAGAGTTGCACACGTGATGTGAATGCAGGGTATGCGTTTATGTTCCCTGTTGCATTAAATGCTGTATTTATGTTCTGCTTGTGCGTGTCTATGGCTTGAATGTGTCCCCTCTAGAGGGAGCTTGTTGTTTCTCATGCGTAGAATAACATAGTATAACGTGTGTGTGTTCTCCTCTCCCAGGCCCTCTTGGACACAGTGGTACAGAGGAGTGAAGGCTACAGCGTGGACCGCTTGGAGAGACTCTTCTCTCTCCTCAGTCAGTGCATCTACCAACACCGKCTGGACTACGACAAGACACGGCTACAGGAGGTTAGACGGACACACGCGTAGCTAGACACACAGACAAAAACGTATTTGGCCCTCCAAATGCGGTGGATGTGTGCTTGGTTCCTGAAAACTAATGTGGAGTTTGAAGGCTATTACAGGAGTGAATGTAGTAATGACTGTAGCACACTGAGTTTGTCAGACAATGTGTCAGAGGGAGTAGCCAGTGTTGTCGTATTAACTAGAGGCTTATAGCGATGTCTCTGGCTAGTGCCGTCAGTGGAGAGCGGGGGTGCTGCTTTGGACACACAGGCTGGTCAGCCGCTGGAGAGCGGAGGGTTGTTTGTATGCCTGGTCAGTGTTGGTATTTCTCCTGTAGGGCTGGGCGGTATACCGTATTTTATGATATACCAGTATTGATGCAGGGACCGGTTTGGGTTTTTACTTTACCTTCTATACCGGTATTTGAATGTTTGGTTTGTTAAATGTGATACGCCATGTGTAATGTCCATTTTTATAGTTTAACTTCGCTACTTGAGTCATCTCTCTCCGCGCCACTTTCCACACAGACCAAGCCACGCCCCCTGTCACTCAAGGAGCGCATTTAATATTCCTCAACCACGAGACACTTGCGTTCAGTCTGCATGGTCAATGCAGCAATGTTTTCACTTTGCTTCTTAATATAAATCCACTAGCGTTCTATAATGACACTATTACTTATTTTCTTCGCAAGTTCACGCTAATAAATGTACTGAATAAGAGCAAACGTAGCCAGCTAATACAGCCTGATAATACCGGTGATGGTGTCGACCTAAATCAGCATGTTTGTGCAACAGTATCTTCTAAATCAAAGAGGAATATGTTAGCTACATGAAGTAGCTAAGAGAACACACACAATGTAGCCAAAGGTTATAGGGTCCCCTAGGAAACACTTATCATCACCTTAGTTCCTACCCTGTCACAATAACTCCTTCCTGGCATTTTAATTCGTTGTCATCTCAAACAACACTGTATTCAAAGTGCCCACTATTATATTCTAACTATATAATTCGAATAGTCATTCTATTTCCATGATTCCAACAGTTTTGCTCTAATTCGCAACATTTGGTTAAAAATAAGTCCTAGATTATTTGCCCATATCGTGCAGCCCTACGTGGCAGTGTGGAAATTCTCAATTGAGCAGTGGTGTAAAAGTACTAAAGTAAAAAAAATTGGTATCGGTACTTTACTAATATTTGACAGTTTTTACTTTTACTTCACTACATTCGTAATGAAAATAGTGTACTTTTTACTCCATACATTTTCCCTAACACCTAAAAGTACTCGTTACATGTTGAATGCTTAGCAAGACAGGAATATGGTCCAATTCATGCACTTGTCAAGAGAACATCTCTGGTCATCCCCTGCCTCTGATCTGGAGGACTCACTAAACACACATGCTTTGTTTGTAAATGATGTTGAGTGTTGGAGTGTGCCCCTGGCTATTCGTAAATAAAAAAACTAGAAAATGGTGCCATCTGGTTTGCTTAATATAAGGAATATGAAATTACTTTTACTTTTGATACTTAAGTATTCAGTATTGTCATACTTGAGTARTCATACTCAAGTATGACAATTGGGTACTTTTTCCACCACTGCAATTGAATGCAGGAAATGCAGAAATGATAAAAGTGCTGAAATTTGTTTTGGTTGAAGTTGAATTGAACAGTATAAAACAATCAGAATGGAYGAAGACATCACTTAGAATGTATGTGTTGGCACCCTAGGATCACTCACTACTCATAAAGCAGATGTAGAACWTTAATTATTCAAAAACWAAAAAATACCGTCCAATTTCTTTTAAATACCGTGATATAATATTTTGYCCATATRGCCCAGCCCTACTGTCCAGGGAGCGTGAGCAGAGGAAAATTAAATGCTGACACTTTAATTTTAGTCCAAAGTGTTGGTATTCCTGACTCCATATGGTCATGACTCATATAATGCCTGTTGAGAGCACAATCGGGAATACCAACACTTTGTATTTTTATAAATGAAAACACAGTATTACTCAACAACAACACTTAAATAAAGTGCAATGTGCGTGTGAAATCCATATGTAAAKATGGCTCAGACATTGTATAGGCCTATGCTATAATGTTTTGGTACAAAGAGAAAGGGGACGTGTCTGCAGTGCGGTACTTCTCATTTCCCASACCGMGGTAATGTGATGGGCTGTCACTGTCAAGCAGCTTTCTGTAGTAAGCACAACACATGGTGCATTGGCCAATTCTTTGACAACATTTTCTTTAGATTGCTTCWATAGAGCAGATACTACCGATTTGTTGAAATGGGTGCGAGGGCGAAATTCGTAAAGTGACCACTTTCACGAGGTGCTAAATCCCCGTATTCTTCTCAACCCCTGAGAATGGGCGCATAGCCATGGCTATAAACATACCTATTGCTCTTCTTTGGCCCAGTCAAAAGGGTTGCTTGAATGCAGAGGGGAGATGTTTTTTTGTTAGCGTAAATGTGTCAACATGTCTGAGGTGTTGGCAGCTGAATAGGCTATTCTCATTGAGCAGTGGAGACATACTCTCTCTGTCCATCGTCGTTATAATCTACTGGGAAGCCAAAATGTTCCCAAACTGGAAATGTAAACGATGGAGAATCCTACTGGTTGCTCCACCCCACCACTCGCCGTCGTACAGAACTAGTTCCCGGCTGCGCCTCACAATAGTACAGTTTGAATTGAAATGCTGCAATTAAGGTTAGAATTTTGATTACAACGTGCACATAGGCTCTAGTTTTAACGGAATAGCTTGTAAAATAATGTTTTTTTCCCCCAGCTCAGATTCACTCAAGAGGCATACAACGCAGCATAGCCTACAGGCCAAGTGTATTCATTCGGGTTCACGGTGCGGACCAAACAGTTCGGTACGAATACGTGTACCGTTATACCCCTAACAGAGACCCACACAAACGCAGACACACACTAGCCCTTTAGAATGCACTTAGTTACTTTCTGTTGGTAAAWTATGTCTGTCTTCCCTCATCTTGTATGTGCTTGGCAGGGCATGGGGAAACAGAATGAAATGCAACATGTTGTATAAGAGCTTTCCTCTGGTGTTCCCAAAAGACATGCTATAGCGCTCTAGTCTCCAGCTGTGGTCTGACTACTACCTTTCCCCAGTTTGAATGTTCTCTGATGTTCTGGAGAAGTGAGGCGGGGGAGAAGGGGAGATTTGAGTGCACACTGCGCATTGATGTCCAGCGTTAGCCTGCCTCAACTTCTGACAGTAAAGCGTGTGTGTGTGTGTGTGTCAGAGCTGGTGGTCATTGTTAGTGGCAAGCTGTGGGGAGCGTACAGTTCAGTCTGTACGCTACGGAAGGTAAAACTGTTGCATGGGCTAAAGTAAACACTGCGTGTCTTCGCTAGCGAGCGAAGCGTGTGTCAGTGACAGGGTGCGAGAACTTTAAGCCACATTCTATAGAGCTGAGCTGAGAGAAGCAGGGGGTCTTTCCGATGCCTCAGAAAACGGGTGTTAAAAGCAGGCAAGCCTGATGACATACAAAATCTGTGATTTTTTTCTTTCTTCTCAGATGCAGTGTGAATGGGTTGACAACACTGAGTATACCAAACATTAGGAACACCTTCCTAATCGTGAGTTAAATCGCAGAACAGCCTCAGTTCGTCGGGGTATGGACTCTACAAGGCGTTGAAAGCGTTCCACAGGGATGCTGGCCCAAGTTGACTCCAATGCTTCCCACAGTTGTCAAGTTGGGCGGTGGACCCTTTTTCTTTCTTACTCCTTTTACTCCCCAATTTCCTGGTATCCAATTGGTAGTTAGTCCTGTCCCATCGCTGCAACTCCCGTACGGACTCGGAGGAGTGAAGGTCGAGAGCCGTGCATACTCAGAAACACAACCCAACCAAGTCGCACTGCTTCTTGACACAACGCCCGCTTAACCCGGGAAGCCAGCCGCACGCACCAATGTGTCGGAGAAAACACTGTACACCTGGCGATTGCGGCCGGCCTGCCACAGGAGTCGCTAGTGCGTGATGGGAAAGGAACATCCCTGCCGGCCAAACCCTCCCCTAACCCGGACGACGCTGGGCCAATTGTGCGCCGCCCCATGGGTCACCAGTGCCTTAGACCACTGCGCCGCTCGGGAGGCCCTAGGGTGGTGGACCACTCTTGATACACACGTGAAACCCAGCAACGTTGTAGTTCTTGACACAAACTGGTGCGCCTGGCACCTCCTACCAGAGACCCCATTCAAGGGCACTTACATAATCTTTCTTGCCCATTCACCCTCTGAATGGCATATATATATACACACACACAATCCATGTCTCAAGTGTCTCTAGGCTTAAAAATCCTTTAACCTCTCTCCTTCCCTTCATCTATACTGATTGAAGTGGATTTAACAAGTGACATCAATAAGGGATCATAGACTGACAAGGTGAAAGCTGTCATGGAAAGAGCGGGTGTTCTTAATGTTTTGTACACTCAGTTTATATCAGAACTCACATTCTTCACCGTGTTGACTAACCTTTTTAGCATATGCCTATTTTGGCGTGCTTGGCATCAACATTTGAATGAATTGAGCATCTGTTAGCAAGTTTGTGTTTTCAATGGTAATATTCAAGGTATAATTGTGTATCCAGATGTAAAGCATGTGCTACATACAGTATTTTCTGACCTGTTTGTTTTGATGCTTTTGTTTTTCAGGAGATGGAGAGGAAAGTCCAGAATTTCATTACATTCCTGTGAGACAGCCAGGTTTACCCTGAACACACACACACACACACACACACACACACACACACAAGCCTTTGAGCCAAGTACTTACACACAGAGCAAATATAGAGCCCTGGTCTTAACATGGACGACAGAACGGGGAGAAAGAGGAGACTTTTCTATGGTGCTATAGTCTCAGGTACCCTGGTCGGACCCAAATCCAGTCTACAACCAAACAGACTCCTGGACACGCACACAAGAACGGTGAAACGGGCATTCCTGGTGCTATTCAGGTGCTATCCTAATCCTTGCTGCTGGTGGGAGTAACTCGGAAACTAACCAACAAAACAGATTGGGTGATGTCATATCTCAACGACGGCCTACTTTTAAACTGGCCGTACGCAAACTACATATGTGCTTCGTTATGCACACACAGTAATCCCATTCACAGATTGTCACCAGCAGTGCGAGGATGTGCAGTTAGCTTGGAGGTTGAGACAGTCTCCTGTCTTGTCACCATTGCTGAGCCCATGTCATCTCTCAGTAAGCTAGTGAATCAAGATTATAGGCCAGTCATCTCATAGATACAACAGCTTACAGATCATACTTAGTCATTAAACCAGCTTGGTTTGAATAGCATCTGGATCTAATCATTTWTTTTWATTTTTTATTGATATGGATCTTATAACCACCGTTCTCGCTCCAAACATTGTCCAATGTTCATTGAAATGTTTTTAACATGACTATACTGTAGGGTAAAGTTGGCACTGCTGAGCTAGAATCAATTGCCAGCATGTACATGCATTACAAAAACATCAAATCCCCATTAATAAGGGTGTTACTGAAATGCATCAACGGGAACTGAGGAAGCATTTGTTCGAGGTTTGCAGTGAACATCAAAATAACATTCATTGACAAGACTCTTATCACAGTCGTAGCAAACAGATTGACGTGCTGCTTGTGGTAGCTGAATCACAGTTCTGTCTAATTCTGTGTAAAAAAAAAAAAATATTCCACACAAGCTGTGCCCTGCTAATTTTTATTTCCTGTCAATCCACACCTAACTAGAAGCAATTCAAATTAAATTGGACACCTTTTTTTAGTTCGCACTGCCTAGCATGTGCCTTATTTAACCCCCAATTAACTTTCATAAAGAACAGCTGTTAAGGTTTTTAATCGACTGCTCTGTTCCATGTAATGCAGTATAGTGAGCTGGATGTAGAAGTTCCCCTTAAACTAACCACATATCTAGGACCAAACTCTCGATCCTAACTTTAACCTTGACTGACCCAGGTCCAGTGGATAGAAGTCACTTCTACAGTAGGAAAGCAGATTTAGTCTTTACCTGCCCACATGAGTAAAAAATGATTTTATCATTACTTTCATGTCAACGGATGCCACAAATGAGTCACAGCAAACGTGGTGCCAATTTTCCCTCAAATGATTGCGTGGCCGTTTTTAGTCGACATAGGAAAACAGATCTTAACTCTATAAAGATATAGATAAGCAACTTACACAGTTGGCTATGTATTATGTTGTGCATTTGATTCATAAAAAAAAAAAAAAGTTTTTCTATTGTATGATACATTGGAAATGATGTTTTGAATTGTTATTGCATTGATTGTGAAGCTTCTGACCATGAACAAGGCCATTCAAGGCAGTGCCCTGTTGAGGTATAAAACAGCATTCTATTGTTTGTTTATTTTGTTGATGCTTTTGATTGTCTGTCTAGTGGGAGGGGTGTAATTAGCTTTTGCCAGCCCATCCATGTTCACCTTGTGGTAAAGATATGCATTTTTGTTTTTCAACTTTTTCTGGTCTTTCCTTGGCCATGGATGAGTCCATGTTTTGACGAGATGTGGCCAGCCTCAGTCTTTCACATTCACAGCACTGTTAAAAGGTGGACTCCGATATGACACGGTTGCAGAAAGTAAACCGCATAATGGGACAGCTTCCGCAACAACTAAAAGTGTTAAAGCACAAGGCTCATCTTCTCCGCTGTTTTGGTGAAGCAGATACTGTGTGTGAGCGAAGTCTTGCGTCTCGCTCATCTCAATATCTGCGGCAGTGGAATTTCGCTGTCTACCTTTTAATGCCAGGGTTCTCCAGGTCCTGGAGAATACTACTAGGCATGCAGGCTTTTGTTCCAACCAAATCAACTAATCATGGTGTTCTTCAGGCTTGACTACGATTGGTCTGTAACAAAATCCTGTATGCCTAGCCCTGCTTTATGCTGATCCAACCTCACTCCACATCTGCCTTCTCTTGGATTGCCAGGTGAAGATTTAACAATTAAAATAAATATGAACATATGCAAACTAGCATTGGAATACTGCAGATCGAGAGAAACAAAGCTACCTCAGCTTAATTTATTTGAATGCTAATAAGAAACTGTTTACTGGGCGCAAACAGTATTTTGCCATGTTCCAAACTATTGTCGCAACACTCAGTACAAGTTCTGTGGTTGCTGCGGTAACCCAACAGTTTGGTTGGTTCTCACCTTTTTCAGTTTTTTTTGTCTTTATTGCATTTGAGCCGAGACGAAACATACAGCATTTAATTTCAAGGAAATGTCAAACTGTATATTTCAGTTCTGTAGACCGAGACGTCCTAAGATTGCTTTCCTTTCAGATCCCACTACTACACATATTCGCTAGTCTTGTCCATCAAGCCACAATCTCCTTTTTTTTTCATTTGAGGGTGATTGTTTTTGCAGACTTGAATCTCTTTCTCGTGGTGATTTAAATTTGTATTTTATTTATTAACAATTAGACATGTTTTTACATCTATCCATTAAAACAGTATTTTTGTACATTAAACAAATTGGCAATAGTTGTTACTCGGTTTAGTGCTGAAGTGAGGTAGCGGATTAGCATGTATTGGAGAATAAAGAAGTTTACAGGTGTCTCAGGMTTCTTCAGGCTACACATGACCTTTCAACTTTCCTATTTATTCCATTGTGGTGTTTTTTTCTTTAGTTTTGTGGTTATGGACTGTGGGATACTGGATGAGGCTAACGTTGACTTATTGGAATTTTTACATCAAAACAATAGCGTGTTGGTAGTGTAAATCTTATTCACGTTGCTGACACAATTTGGCAACCATCTTATAAAATCTGTCCCTTTAACATTTGTTTTTAAGAATTGGGTTTTAAAATGTCATACATTTTTGTCATCCTCTCTTGTCAATACATTTGTCAGTTTGGACAAACAACCAATTTTTGTCTGGTAGTTAAAGATGATTTAGTCCAGTATGCACACAATTTTCCATCACTACTTACTGAGTTTCTCTTGTGTGGGATTTATTTAGTAGATTTTGTTTTCGTAGCATCACCATGTTTAATGATTTCTTCTTGAGGTTAAAGTTTATTGAACATCTTCTTCCCCATCAAATGTTACTTTGGTGTAAGTTATTTGAAAGGAAAACTTTTACTGTATTTCTAAAAACTGCTGTGATATACTTGAATAAAGGTACAAATTGTTCTTTCATTCCCTCAATACTGGATGACCTTAATTGAGCAGTGTACCTGCCTGTCAAAGGACTGAACATACTCAGTTTGGCTTTGAAACCGATTCCTTTTACTTAGAGGTTGTGAAGAGGTTAGCTATACGCCTCAGAGTTTGATTGCCATGTTAAACAAGAGTGATATTGCTCGGTTCAAAGAACCATTCACTCTACAAGGCTTTATTTATAAGACCGCATCAAGACTGTGGTTCTGACATCCTCTGGCATAATGGCTTGTTTCACTCAAACAAAAACAGTTATCATGGTTCAATAATAACATTTGTTAATTTCTCTATTTGGGGACAGATTTACAGACAAACCTGGGCCAAACTTGCAAACATTAGAACAAGTTTTAAATTGAACCAGTTATAATGTAGCATTCTATCAGATAATGGTCCTTGCTATTCGGGATCCTTGGGAAGTGTCCACCCCCCCCCCCCCCCCCCCCATTTGAAATTTAAAATGGTAAGGGTTATGGTACAGATAGCACAATAAGACATTTCACCGGATGTATAAATGTGAAGCATCTGGTTGACATTTCCACTCACTACCAAATATGGTGGTGGGAGGAGATGGATTTTGACCGACAAAAACTAGCGTCTAAGAGTGGACAGCGTTTTGTAGAATTTGCTCAAGTTTAAAAAAGAATGGCTTTAGGAGTGAGAATTATTATTGCAAACGTGCACGTCAGAGCAGACGTTCCCTAATGGAAATATGGAAATAAATGCTAGAAGGAGCTTGGCTGCCCACTGATTCATTTGCTCCCATTGGAAATGACAGGCTCTGGTCTATCTTGGGTTAGTTATAAAAAATCTTTGGTTATGGTTTAGGTATTCCCAGGTACCTGGATAGCAGTACCCATCAGAACCTGGCACACGTTAGTCCTATGCTTGCTAATCTCACCAAGTGGTAGTGATTATTTCCTGTATCAGCCTATCAAAGCTCAAACTTTTTCTCCACAGACCAATGGCATTTTGTAAAATAGGTCAACCTGGCCACCAGAGGGATATATTTTAACCTCCGAAATCAAGGTTTACTTTTGTTTCCCTTCACTCGGTCTCAAGTGTATAGTGCCAATATTGCATGATCCTCGCATCCTTGACTAGGCTGCAAACTTGTTCTTGCACAACAATAAAGATGGACGATTATGCAACATGTAAGTGTATATTCGTACATTGTAAAGAATGTCTATAATTGACCACTAATTGGTGGAGTGATGCACTGAGGCGGTAAGCACAGAGACTAAGATATAGCTGTGACTTCAAATCCCCCGGGGCAAGGTTTTTTGAGAAAGAAACGCTCCACTGTTGGTCCTTGAGTCAAATAATGCATACGTGACAAAGTAGATTATAAAAATGCATATGTAAACGCTGTCTATGTGATATAGTCTATGGAAGCGAAAATGATTTATGTATCAATGCCAGTAGCCTATGTGTTGGTCTGCAAGAGAGACTTCAACAACAAGCTCCCAGTACATCACTGGGGCTAAGCTGCCTGCCATCCAGGACCTCTATACCAGGCGGTGTCAGAGGAAGGCCCTAACAATTGTCAAAGACCCCAGCCACCCCAGTCATAGACTGTTCTCTCTACTCCCGCATGGCAAGCGGTACCGGAGTGCCAAGTCTAGGACAAAAAGGCTTCTCAACAGTGTTTACCCCCAAGCCACAAGACTCCTGAACAGGTAATCAAATGGCTACCCGGACTATTTGCATTGTGTTCCCCCCCCCCCAACCGCTCTTTTACGCTGCTGCTACTCTGTTTATCATATATGCATAGTCACTTTAACTGTACATACTACCTCAATTGGGCTGACTGACCAGTGCTCCCGCACATTGGCTAACTGGGCTTTCTGCATTGTGTCCCGCCAACCCCTCTTACACCACTGCTACTCTGTTCATCATATGCATAGTCACTTTAACCATATCTACATGTACATACTACCTCAATCAGCCTGACTAACCGGTGTCTGTATGTAGCCCTGCTACTGTATATAGCCTGTCTTTTTACTGTTATTTCTTTAGTTACCTATTGTTAACCTAATACCTTTTTTTCACTATTGGTTAGAGCCTGTAAGTAAGCATTTCACTGTAAGGCCTACTACACCTGTTTTATTCGGCGCACGTGGTGAACTTAATTTACAAGGTTTTTGCTGCACTTCAACTTCTCTTCAAAACACGTTAAATGTAATTCTACAGTTCAAAGGAAAAAAATGACATCTCAACTGCGATAATCACCAAGAGTCAGGCTCACAGCACTGTGAGCTAAACATCAAGTAACATTTTTTTACGTGTTTTAGTCCATTTGATTAGCAGATGGTGCTGTTTGACTGCTGTAAAGAACACTCGTGGAAAAGTGTTCTATCAAGCCCAACTACGTTAACGACAGTGGAGGCTGCTGAGGGGAGAACAGCTCATAATGGCATCAAACAAATGGAACCCATTCCACTCCAGCCATTAACACGAGCCTATCCTCACCAATTAAGGTGCCACCAACCTCCTGTGGTCAACGATATTAATTGGAATTAGAACCAGACATAATCATGGCCACCTGGAGATGGGTGTGTGCCCTAGTAGGTCTGGACAGCTGTGATGTAGTTGTTGTTGTATTGTTTTTAAAACATCAAATAAAATCATACCAATTTTTGTTTTTTAATAATCACGGCCACCTGGTGAGGTTCGCATAGGGCTACATTTGTCAGGTTATGTAATGGTAACAGCTAACATGTAACCTTTGATTACGTGCAACTATGTCAACAAGTTTAAGCATCAGCCAAATAAAATCAAACTAAAACATAAGGCTCTATTCAATCTGTAAAGCTGAAGCGTAACAGCTTCCGTGACAGAAATGTAAAGGTAATTTCCGACTGAGCCGACATATGAAACGTGAATGCAGTCTCCGCTAAATCACGCTGCAAAGCTGAACTTCCGCGACGCGGATTGAATAGAGCCCTTAAACCTTTTCTAATAGTCGCAAGTATGGCCCCACCATTTTCAGTCCAACCTATCAAGTTTTTTTCTAAAAACATTTATACAGAATCACCTTCAGGTTTTAAAATATACATTTTTCCTTCCCGTATTTACAGAATGTCCCCAAAACCCTCATCCATACCCCACCCACCCACCCAACAATGATATACAAATATAAAATAAAAATGGAGGATAAACATAAATCTAGTGAAACATTTTGATCCTTGGAGCCACTGGTGGTTATTGTGCTTTGGCTGTGTGGAGGAGAAATGCCCCATTGTAGTGTCTTTCTCAGACTCTCTGGGATGTCATGATACAGGGATTCCCTCTCTGTCATTCCCAGGTAAGTCATCTGCCAACAGTGATGTTTCTGGCCCAAAAAGAGACTGCAAGTATCCAACGTGTCCTTTTAAACCGAGGGGGAAACATCTATACAAAAACAACGCTCCTCACTCATCAACTGTGGCTCTCTCGTCACAGATTTTTGTTTCAAAAACCCTGTGGACTTCCTCATCGCTCCACTGTCCCTTTAAGCACTGAGACATCTGCCCAGTTCTCCTGTCCTTCAAATGCCACTACTGAATTTCCTCATAAACCAAGGCAGCCCTCTGATTTGGAAAGAGAAGTTCCTCACTAACAGAAACCACTAGGAGTCACAGAACAAAGACTGGGATGGCTTTTAACATACTTGAGTCACAAACACATAACAGATAAGGGCCTTTCAATTTCAATTGAGGCGATGGAACTAAATTAACTATTTGTATGAAACGGGAAGAGGAGTTAGCAAGAAGTTGGGAACAACAAACCAAGGAGCTTTAGTCTCGAGTGGCCCTGTGCCTATATTATTGCTGTCTCTTATACACATCTAGATGTGTATAAGAGACAGCCTACATTCTGCACAGGGGGTTGATGGGGGACTGAAGGGGTGGGGGTGGAGTAAAGACAACAACACTGGCATCAAGTCCCGAGGGGGTTTTAGTTGGATAGTCCAGTCCAGCGGTGCTGACCGATCGACCCCCAAAAGCTGCACACAGAGTGTCCTGTCCTAACCAGACCAAACCGGTCAGGGGGGAGTTTTCCCGAAAGCTTCATAGCTAACATGACACTTCGTTTCTCTCGATAACCCATCCCCACAGCAGAGGGAGACTAACAATAATTGTAAATGTTTGACAGTTCTGGGGGGAAAGTGAACAAAGTTCGCCAAATGAAGCTGAAGCACTTTGCTGTTCTACAAGAGGCGTGGGTCTGGGTCGTCCAGAGAAAATAAAGCCACATTGGCTACAAAGCTTTCAGGAAACTCATTCATCACGGAACCGATCTCAGCCACTCTGGATATACTTCTTGATGACGACACAGCCGTGTCTGAAGAGAGGGCAGGGCAGCGACTGGAGGAGCGTCCAGTTGTTGGTGTGGGGGTCAAAGATCTCCATGTTGCCCAGGGCAGGACCCTCGCTGCTCACAATGCCCCCCGTTGCGTAGATCTTACCATCCAGGATCACCGCACTGCAGAGAGAAACATTGAAAAACTTACATTTAGTCATTTATCAGACAATCTTAATTTCTCCTGTAAGCCACTGGATAAGAGTAAGTGCTTTGCTCAAGGGCACATCAACCTAGTCGGCTTGGGGATTTCAACGCTCCCATTCCAATACACCCATTTTTTGAGAATACAAATGTAGCTCAGTATTTGTATTACTGAGGTAGCCTAGTGGTTAGAGCGTTGGGCCAGTAACCGAAAGGTAAGGTAAAAATCTGTCGTTCTGCCCCTGATCGTGGCAGTTAACCCACTGGCCGCCCTGGATGTCGATTATGGCAGCCCCTRGCACCTCTGATTCAGAGGGGTTGGGTTAAATGCGGAAGACACATTTCAGTTYAATACATTGTTGTACAACTGACTAGGTTTTCCCCCATTATTCATTTTACACAGTCTTTATTTATCAAGGGTGTCAATTATGGACCTGACTGTATGTTACAGTGTATATATATAGTACCAGTCAAAAGTTTGGACACACCTACTCATTCATTCATTTTTTATTTTTTTACAATGTTCTACATTGTAGAATAATAGTGAAGATATCAAAACTATGAAATAACACATATGGAATCAAGTAGTAACCAAAATATATTTTATATTCTTCAAAGTAGCCACCCTTTGCCTTGATGACAGCATTGCATTCTCTCAACCAGCGTCATGAGGTAGTCACCTGGAATGCATTTTAATTAACAGGTGTGCCTTGTTAAAAGTTAATTTGTGGAATTTCTTTCCGTCATAATGCGTTTGAGCCAATCAGTTGTGTTGTGACAAGGTAGGGGTTTTATACAGAAGATAGCCATATTATGGCAAGAACAGCTCAAATAAGCAAAGAGAAACGACAGTCCATTATTACTTTAAGACACGGTCAGTCAATCCGGAAAATTTCCAGAACTTTGAACGTTTCTTCAAGTGCAGTCGAAAAAAACAACAAGCGTTATGATGAAACTGGCTCTCATGAGGACCGCCACAGTAAAGGAAAACCCAGAGTTTCCTCTGCTACAGAGGATAAGTTCATCAGAGTTACCAGCCTCAGAAATTGCAGCCCAAATAAATGCTTCACAGAGTTCAAGTAACAGACATCTCAACATCAACTATTCAGAGGAGACTGAGTGGTTGAAGAAACCGCTACTAAAGGACACCAATAATAAGAAGAGATTTGCTCTGCCAAGAAACATGATCAATGGACATTAGACCAGTCGAAATCTGTACTTTGGTCTGATGAGTCCATATTTGAGATTTTATGTTCCAACAGCCATGTCTTTGTGAGACGCAGAGTAGGTGAACGGATGATCTCCGCATGTGTGGTTCCCACCGTGAAGCATGGAGGAGGTGGTGTGGGGGTGCTTTGCTGGTGACACTGTCAGTGATTTATTTAGAATTCAAAGCACACTTAACCAGCATGGCTACCACAGCATTCTGCAGCGATACGCCATCCCATCTGGTTTGCGCTTAGTNGAAGAAACCGCTACTAAAGGACACCAATAATAAGAAGAGATTTGCTCTGCCAAGAAACATGATCAATGGACATTAGACCAGTCGAAATCTGTACTTTGGTCTGATGAGTCCAWATTTGAGATTTTWMGTTCKAACKYCCYTYTCTTTGTGAGACGCAGAGTAGGTGAACGGATGATCTCCGCATGTGTGGTTCCCACCGTGAAGCATGGAGGAGGTGGTGTGGGGGTGCTTTGCTGGTGACACTGTCAGTGATTTATTTAGAATTCAAAGCACACTTAACCAGCATGGCTACCACAGCATTCTGCAGCGATACGCCATCCCATCTGGTTTGCGCTTAGTGGGACTATAATTTGTTTTTCAACAGGACAATGACCCAAAACACATCTCCAGGCTGTGTAAGGGCTATTTGACCAAGGAGAGTGATGGAGTGCTGCATCAGATGACCTGGCCTCCACAATCACCTGACCTCACCCCAATTGAGATGGTTTGAGATGAGTTGGACCACAGAGTGAAGGAAAAGCAGCCAACAAGTGCTCAGCATATGTGGGAACTGCTTCAAGACTGTTGGAAAAGCATTACTCATGAAGCTGGTTGAGAGAATGCCAAGAGTGTGCAAAGCAATCATCAAGGCAAAGGGTGGCCACTTTGAAGAATCTCAACTAGAAAATATATTTTGATTTGTTTAAACATCCTTTTGTTTACTACATGATTCCATATTTTTGATGTCTTCACTATTATTCTACAATGTAGAAAATAGTAAAAAAAAAAAAAAAATTTGAATGAGTAGATGTGGTATGAACTCAGCAAAAAAAGACATGTCCTCTCACTGTTGACTGCATTTATTTTCAGCAAACTTAACATGTATAAATATTTGTATGAACATAACAAAATTCAACAACTGAGACATAAACTAAATAAGTTCCACAGACATGTGACTAACAGAAATGSAATAATGTGTRCCTGAACAAAGGGGGMGTCAAAATCAAAAGTAACAGTCAGTATCTGGTGTGGCCACCAGCTGCATTAAGTACTGTAGTGAATCTCCTCCTCATGGACTGCACCAGATTTACCAGTTCTTGCTGTGAGATGTTACCCCACTCTTCCACCAAGGCACCTGCAAGTTCCAGGACATTTCTGGGGTCCAACAGGTTCCAGACGTGCTCAATGGGATTGAGATCCGGGCTCGTCGCTGGCCATGGCAGAACACTGACATTCCTGTCTCGCAGGTAATCACGCACAGAACGAGCAGTATGGCTGGTGGCATTGTCATGCTGGAGGGTCAAGTCAGGATGAGCCTGCAAGAATGGTACCACATGAGGGAGGAYGATGTCTTCCCTGTAACGCACAGCGTTGAGATTGCCTGCAATGACAAGCTCAGTCCGATGATGCTGTGACACACCGCCCCAGACCYTGACGGACCCTCCATCTCCAAATCGATCCTGCTCCAGAGTACAGGCCTCGGTGTAACGTTCATTCCTTCAACGATAAAAGCGAATCCGACCATCACCCCTGGTGAGACAAAGCCGCGACTCGTCAGTGAAGAGCACTTTTTGCCAGTCCTGTCTGGTCGTCCAGCGATGGTGCGGTTGTGCCCATAGGCGACGTTGTTGCGGTGATGTCGGGTGAGGACCTGCCTTACAACAGGCCTACAGCCCTCAGTCCAGCCTCACTCAGCCTATTGCGGGCAGTCTGAGCACTGATGGAGGGATTGTGCGTTCCTGGTGTAACTCGGGCAGTTGTTGCCATCCTGTACCTGTCCCGCCGGTGTGATGTTCGGATGTACGGTCCTGTGCAGGTGTTGTTACACGTGGTCTGCCACTGCGAGGATGATCAGCTGTCCGTCCGTCTCCTTGTAGCGCTGTCTTAGCCGTCTCACTACGGACATTGCAATTTATTGCCCTGGCCACATCTGCAGTCCTCATAACCTCCTTGCAGCATGCCTAAGGCACATTCACGCAGATGAGCAGGGAATCTGGGCATCTTTCTTTGGTGTTTTTCAGAGTCAGTAGAAAGGCCTCTTTAGTGTCCTTCGTTTTCATAACTGTGACCTTGCCTACCTTCTGCAAATCACCAGTCTCAATGTCAACAGTGAAGAGGCGACTCCGGGATGCTGGCCTTCTAGGCAGAGATGCAAAGAAAAAGCCATATCTCAGACTGGCCAACAAAAATAAAAGATTAAGATGGGCAAAAAGAACACAGAGGCCAGCATCCCGGGCATCACCTCTTCACTGTTGACATTGAGACGGTGTTTTGCGGGTACTATTTAATGAAGCTTCCAGTTGAGGACTTGTGAGGCGTCTGTTTCCCAAACTAGACACTCGTCCTCTTGCTCGGTGTGCACCGGGGCCTCCCACTCCAGTTAATATTCTGGTTAGAGGCAGTTTGCGCTGTTCTGTGAAGGGAGAGTACACAGCTTGTACGAGATCTTCAGTTTCTTGGCAATTTCTCTCATGGAAAAGCCTTAATTTCTCAGAACAAGAAAAGACTGACAGTTTCAGAAGAAAGGTCTTTGTTTCTGGCCATTTTGAGGCTGTAATCGAACCACAAATGCTGATGCTCCAGATACTCAACTAGTCTGAAGAAGGCCAGTTTTATTGCTTCTTTAATCAAATCAACAGTTTTCAGCTGTGCTAACATAATTGCAAAAGGGTTTCTAATGATCAATTAGCCTTAAAATGATAAACTTGGATTAGCTAACACAACGTGCCATTGAAACACAGGAGTGATGGTTGCTGATAAAGGTCCTCTGTACGCCTATGTACAGTTGAAGTCGGAAGTTTACATACACTTAGATGGGAGTCATTAAAACCGTTTTTCAACCACTCCACAAATTTCTTGTTAACAAACTATAGTTTTGGCAAGTCGGTTAGGACATCTACTTTGTGCATGACACAGTAATTTTCCCGACAGATTGTATCACAATTCCAGTGGGTCAGAAGTTTACATACACCAAGTTGACTGTGCCTTTAAACAACTTGGAAAATTATGTCATGGCTTTAGAGCTTCTGATAGGCTAATTGACATCATTTGAGTTAATTGGAGCTGTACTGTGGATGTATTTCAAGGCCTACCTTCAAACCCAGTGCATCTTTGCTTGAACTAATGGGAAATCAAAAGAAATCAGCCAGAACCAGACAAAGAAATTGTAGACTCCACAAGTCTGGTTCATCCTTGGGAGCAATTTCCAAATGCCTGAAGGTACCATGTGATCTGTACAAACAATAGTATGCAATAACACCATGGGACCACACAGCAGTCATACCACTCAGGAAGGGGACGCGTTCTGTCTCCTAGAGATGAACGCACTTTGTTACGAAAAGTGCAATCAATCCCAGAACAACAGCAAATGACCTTGTGAAGATGCTGGAGGAAACAGGTACAAAAGTATCTATATCCACAGTAAAACGAGTCTATATACGTGACATAACCTGAAAGGCCGCTCAGAAGGAAGAAGCCACTGCTCCGAAACCCGCATAAAAAAGACAGACTACGGTTTGCAACTGCACATGGGGACAAAGATCATACTTTTGGAGAAATGTCCTCTGTGCTGAAGAAACAAAAATAGAACTGTTAGGCCATAATGACCATCGTTATGTTTTGTAGGAAAAAGCAGGGACGCTTGCAAGCCGAAGAACACCATCCCAACCGTGAAGCACGGGGGTGGCAGCATCATGTTGTGGGGTGCTTTGCTACAGAACGGACTGGTGCACTTCACAAAATAGATGGCATCATGAAATGGAAATTATGTGGATATATGAAGCAACATCTCAAGACATCAGTCAGGAGTTAAAGCTTGGTCTCAATGTGTCT